>NC_079198.1:117695260-117729102 GCF_029499605.1 Hyla sarda | reverse complement strand
GAGGGAGACATCTGTGATATACGAGGGAGACATCTCTTATTTCGGGGGGGAGACATCTGTGATATACGAGGGAGACATCTCTAATTTCGGGGGGAGAGACATCTCTAATTTCGGGGGGAGAGACATCTGTAATATAGGGGGACATCTGTAATATAGGAGGGAGACATCTGTAATATAGGGGGGAGACATCTGTAATATAGGGGGAGACATCTGTAATATAGGAGGGAGACATCTGTAATATAGGGGGGGAGACATTTCTAATATAGGGGGGGAGACATTTCTAATATAGGGGGGAGACATCTGTAATATAGGGGGGGGGGGAGACATCTGTAATATAGGGGGGGGGAGACATCTGTAATATAGGGGGGGGGAGACATCTGTAATATAGGGGGGGGGAGACATCTGTAATATGGGGGGGGAGACATCTGTAATATGGGGGGGGAGACATCTGTAATATAGGGGGGGGAGACATCTGTAATAGAGGGGGGAGACATCTCTAATATATGGGGGAGACATCTGTAATATGGAGGGGGAGACATCTGTAATATGGGGGGGGGGAGACATCTGTAATAGGGGGGAGACATCTGTAATAGGGGGGGAGACATCTGTAATATAGGGGGAGACATCTGTAATAGAGGGGGGAGACATCTGTAATATAGGGGGGAGACATCTGTAATATAGGGGGAGACATCTGTAATATAGGAGGGAGACATCTGTAATATAGGGGGAGACATCTGTAATATATGGAGGGAGACATCTGTAATATATGGAGGGAGACATCTGTAATATAGGGGGAGACATCTGTAATATAGGAGGGAGACATCTGTAATATAGGGGGAGACATCTGTATTATATGGAGGGAGGACATCTGTAATATATGGAGGGAGACATCTGTAATATAGGGGGAGACATCTGTAATATAGGAGGGAGACATCTGTAATATAGGGGGGAGACATCTCTGATATAGGAGGGGAGACATCTGTGATATACGAGGGAGACATCTGTGATATACGAGGGGAGGACATCTCTAATTTCGGGGGGAGACATCTCTAATTTCGGGGGGAGACATCTCTAATTTCGGGGGGAGACATCTCTAATTTCGGGGGGAGACATCTCTAATTTCGGGGGGGATAGACATCTGTAATATATGGGGGAGACATCTGTAATATAGGGGGAGACATCTGTAATATAGGAGGGAGACATCTGTAATATAGGGGGGAGACATCTGTAATATACGGAGGGAGACATCTGTAATATAGGAGGGAGACATCTGTAATATAGGGGGGGAGACATCTGTAATATAGGGGGAGACATCTGTAATATAGGAGGGAGACATCTGTAATATAGGAGGGGAGACATCTGTAATATAGGAGGGAGACATCTGTAATATAGGAGGGAGACATCTGTAATATAGGAGGGAGACATCTGTAATATAGGAGGAGACATCTGTAATATAGGAGGAGACATCTGTAATATAGGGGGGAGACATCTGTAATATAGGGGGGAGACATCTGTAATATATGGGGGAGACATCTGTAATATAGGGGGAGACATCTGTAATATAGGAGGGAGACATCTGTAATATAGGAGGGAGACATCTGTAATATAGGGGGAGACATCTGTAATATAGGAGGGAGACATCTGTAATATAGGGGGAGACATCTGTAATATAGGAGGGAGACATCTGTAATATAGGAGGGAGACATCTGTAATATAGGAGGAGACATCTGTAATATAGGAGGAGACATCTGTAATATAGGGGGGAGACATCTGTAATATAGGGGGGAGACATCTGTAATATAGGAGGGAGACATCTGTAATATAGGGGGGAGACATCTGTAATATAGGAGGGGGGAGACATCTGTAATATAGGGGGGAGACATCTGTAATATAGGAGGGAGACATCTGTAATATAGGGGGAGACATCTGTAATATAGGGGGAGACATCTGTAATATAGGGGGAGACATCTGTAATATAGGGGGAGACATCTGTAATATAGGAGGGAGACATCTGTAATATAGGGGGAGACATCTGTAATATAGGAGGGGGGAGACATCTGTAATATAGGAGGGAGACATCTGTAATATAGGGGGGGAGACATCTGTAATATAGGGGGGAGACATCTGTAATATAGGAGGAGACATCTGTAATATAGGGGGAGACATCTGTAATATAGGGGGGGGAGACATCTGTAATATAGGGGGGAGACATCTGTAATATAGGGGGGAGACCTCTGTATAATATGTGGGGGTCTCTCTATATTATGTCTGTTTCCCACATATGATATAGACAGCGCTATCCCAGGTGGGGGGAGACATCTCTAATATATGGGGGAGACATCTGTAATAGAGGGGGGAGACATCTGTAATAGAGGGGGGAGACATCTGTAATATATGGAGGGAGACATCTGTAATATAGAGGAGAGACATCTGTAATATAGGGGGGAGACATCTCTGATATAGGGGAGAGACATCTCTGATATAGGAGGGAGACATCTGTGATATACGAGGGAGACATCTGTGATATACGAGGGAGACATCTCTAATTTCGGGGGGAGACATCTCTAATTTCGGGGGGAGAGACATCTCTAATTTCGGGGGGAGAGACATCTGTAATATAGGGGGGACATCTGTAATATAGGGGGGGGAGACATCTGTAATATAGGGGGAGACATCTGTAATATAGGAGGGAGACATCTGTAATATAGGGGGGGAGACATCTGTAATATAGGGGGAGACATCTGTAATATAGGAGGGAGACATCTGTAATATAGGGGGAGACATCTGTAATATATGGAGGGAGACATCTGTAATATATGGAGGGAGACATCTGTAATATAGGGGGAGACATCTGTAATATAGGAGGGAGACATCTGTAATATAGGGGGAGACATCTGTAATATATGGAGGGAGACATCTGTAATATATGGAGGGGAGACATCTGTAATATAGGGGGGAGACATCTGTAATATAGGAGGGGAGACATCTGTAATATAGGGGAGACATCTCTGATATAGGAGGGAGACATCTGTGATATACGAGGGAGACATCTGTGATATACGAGGGGAGACATCTCTAATTTCGGGGGGAGACATCTCTAATTTCGGGGGGAGACATCTCTAATTTCGGGGGGAGACATCTGTAATATATGGGGGAGACATCTGTAATATAGGGGGAGACATCTGTAATATAGGAGAGAGACATCTGTAATATAGGGGGGAGACATCTGTAATATACGGAGGGAGACATCTGTAATATAGGAGGGAGACATCTGTAATATAGGGGGGAGACATCTGTAATATAGGGGGGAGACATCTGTAATATAGGAGGGAGACATCTGTAATATAGGAGGGGAGACATCTGTAATATAGGAGGAGACATCTGTAATATAGGAGGGAGACATCTGTAATATAGGAGGGAGACATCTGTAATATAGGAGGAGACATCTGTAATATAGGGAGGAGACATCTGTAATATAGGGGGGAGACATCTGTAATATAGGAGGGAGACATCTGTAATATATGGGGGAGACATCTGTAATATAGGGGGAGACATCTGTAATATAGGAGGGAGACATCTGTAATATAGGAGGGAGACATCTGTAATATAGGGGAGACATCTGTAATATAGGAGGGAGACATCTGTAATATAGGGGGGAGACATCTGTAATATAGGAGGGAGACATCTGTAATATAGGAGGGAGACATCTGTAATATAGGAGGAGACATCTGTAATATAGGAGGAGACATCTGTAATATAGGGGGGAGACATCTGTAATATAGGGGAGACATCTGTAATATAGGAGGGAGACATCTGTAATATAGGGGGGAGACATCTGTAATATAGGAGGGAGGACATCTGTAATATAGGGGGAGACATCTGTAATATAGGGGGAGACATCTGTAATATAGGGGGAGACATCTGTAATATAGGGGGAGACATCTGTAATATAGGAGGGAGACATCTGTAATATAGGGGGAGACATCTGTAATATAGGAGGGGGGGAGACATCTGTAATATAGGAGGGAGACATCTGTAATATAGGGGGGGAGACATCTGTAATATAGGGGGAGACATCTGTAATATAGGAGGAGACATCTGTAATATAGGGGGGAGACATCTGTAATATAGGGGGGGGAGACATCTGTAATATAGGGGGGAGACATCTGTAATATAGGGGGGAGACCTCTGTATAATATGTGGGGTCTCTCTATATTATGTCTGTTTCCCACATATGATATAGACAGCGCTATCCCAGGTGGGGGGAGACATCTCTAATATATGGGGGAGACATCTGTAATAGAGGGGGGGAGACATCTGTATAGAGGGGGGAGACATCTGTAATATATGGAGGGGAGACATCTGTAATATAGAGGAGAGACATCTGTAATATAGGGGGAGACATCTCTGATATAGGGGAGAGACATCTCTGATATAGGAGGGAGGACATCTGTGATATACGAGGGAGACATCTGTGATATACGAGGGAGACATCTCTAATTTCGGGGGGAGACATCTCTAATTTCGGGGGGAGAGACATCTCTAATTTCGGGGGGGAGAGACATCTGTAATATAGGGGGACATCTGTAATATAGGGGGGGAGACATCTGTAATATAGGGGGAGACATCTGTAATATAGGAGGGAGACATCTGTAATATAGGGGGGGAGACATTTCTAATATAGGGGGGAGACATTTCTAATATAGGGGGGAGACATCTGTAATATAGGGGGGGGGGGAGACATCTGTAATATAGGGGGGAGACATCTGTAATATGAGGGGGGAGACATCTGTAATATGGGGGGGAGACATCTGTAATATGGGGGGGAGACATCTGTAATATGGGGGGGGAGACATCTGTAATATGGGGGGGGGAGACATCTGTAATATAGGGGGGGAGACATCTGTAATATAGGGGGGGAGACATCTGTAATAGAAGGGGAGACATCTGTAATAGAGGGGGGAAGACATCTGTAATATATGGGGGAGACATCTGTAATAGAGGGGGGAGACATCTGTAATATAGGGGGGAGACATCTGTAATATAGGGGGAGACATCTGTAATAGAGGGGGGAGACATCTGTATATAGGGGGGAGACATCTGTAATATAGGGGGAGACATCTGTAATAGAGGGGGGAGGACATCTGTAATAGAGGAGGGAGACATCTGTAATAGAGGGGGGGAGACATCTGTAATAGAGGGGGAGACATCTGTAATATAGGGGGGGAGACATCTGTAATATGGGGGTGGGGACATCTGTAATATAGGGGGAGACATCTGTAATAGAGGGGGGAGACATCTGTAATAGAGGAGGGAGACATCTGTAATATAGGGGGGAGACATCTGTAATATAGGGGGGGGGAGACATCTGTAATATAGGGGGGGAGACATCTGTAATATAGGGGGGGGGGGGAGACATCTGTAATATAGGGGGGAGACATCTGTAATATAGGGGGGGGGGAGACATCTGTAATATAGGGGGGAGACATCTGTAATATAGGGGGGGGAGACATCTGTAATATAGGAGGGAGACATCTGTAATATAGGGGGGGAGACATCTGTAATATAGGGGGAGACATCTGTAATATAGGAGGGGAGACATCTGTAATATAGGGGGAGACATCTGTAATATAGGAGGGAGACATCTGTAATATAGGGGGAGACATCTGTAATATAGGAGGGAGACATCTGTAATATAGGGGGGAGACATCTGTAATATAGGGGGAGACATCTGTAATATAGGGGGGAGACATCTGTAATATAGGGGGAGACATCTGTAATATAGGAGGGAGACATCTGTAATATAGGGGGAGACATCTGTAATATAGGGGGAGACATCTGTAATATAGGAGGGAGACATCTGTAATATAGGGGGAGACATCTGTAATATAGGAGGGAGACATCTGTAATATAGGGGGAGACATCTGTAATATAGGAGGGAGACATCTGTAATATAGGGGGGGAGACATCTGTAATATAGGGGGGAGACATCTGTAATATAGGGGGAGACATCTGTAATATAGGAGGGAGACATCTGTAATATAGGAGGGAGACATCTGTAATATAGGGGGAGACATCTGTAATATAGGAGGGAGACATCTGTAATATAGGGGGAGACATCTGTAATATAGGAGGGAGACATCTGTAATATAGGGGGGAGACATCTGTAATATAGGGGAGACATCTGTAATATAGGAGGGAGACATCTGTAATATAGGGAGGAGACATCTGTAATATAGGAGGAGACATCTGTAATATAGGGGGGAGACATCTGTAATATAGGAGGGAGACATCTGTAATATAGGGGGAGACATCTGTAATATAGGGGGAAGACATCTGTAATATAGGGGGAGACATCTGTAATATAGGAGGGAGACATCTGTAATATAGGAGGGAGACATCTGTAATATAGGGGGGAGACATCTGTAATATAGGGGGAGACATCTGTAATATAGGAGGGAGACATCTGTAATATAGGGGGAGACATCTGTAATATAGGAGGGGGGAGACATCTGTAATATAGGAGGGAGACATCTGTAATATAGGGGGGGAGACATCTGTAATATAGGGGGAGACATCTGTAATATAGGAGGAGACATCTGTAATATAGGGGGAGACATCTGTAATATAGGGGGGGGGAGACATCTGTAATATAGGGGGGAGACCTCTGTATAATATGTGGGTCTCTCTATATTATG
The DNA here is from genome assembly GCF_029499605.1 of Hyla sarda. Lineage (NCBI taxonomy): Eukaryota > Metazoa > Chordata > Amphibia > Anura > Hylidae > Hyla > Hyla sarda. Next base: position 117,722,404 of record NC_079198.1, on the reverse strand, counting down.
TCTGTTTCCCACATATGATATAGACAGCGCTATCCCAGGTGGGGGGAGACATCTCTAATATATGGGGGAGACATCTGTAATAGAGGGGGGAGACATCTGTAATAGAGGGGGGAGACATCTGTAATATATGGAGGGAGACATCTGTAATATAGAGGAGAGACATCTGTAATATAGGGGGGAGACATCTCTGATATAGGGGAGAGACATCTCTGATATAGGAGGGAGACATCTGTGATATACGAGGGAGACATCTGTGATATACGAGGGAGACATCTGTGATATACGAGGGAGACATCTCTAATTTCGGGGGGAGACATCTCTAATTTCGGGGGGAGAGACATCTCTAATTTCGGGGGGAGAGACATCTGTAATATAGGGGGACATCTGTAATATAGGGGGGGGAGACATCTGTAATATAGGGGGAGACATCTGTAATATAGGAGGGAGACATCTGTAATATAGGGGGGGAGACATTTCTAATATAAGGGGGGGAGACATTTCTAATATAGGGGGGAGACATCTGTAATATAGGGGGGGGGGGGAGACATCTGTAATATGAGGGGGGGAGACATCTGTAATATGGGGGGGGAGACATCTGTAATATGGGGGGGGAGACATCTGTAATATGGGGGTGGAGACATCTGTAATATGGGGGGGGAGACATCTGTAATATAGGGGGGGAGACATCTGTAATATAGGGGGGGAGACATCTGTAATAGAAGGGGGAGACATCTGTAATAGAGGGGGGAAGACATCTGTAATATATGGGGGAGACATCTGTAATAGAGGGGGGAGACATCTGTAATATAGGGGGGAGACATCTGTAATATAGGGGGGAGACATCTGTAATATAGGGGGAGACATCTGTAATAGAGGGGGGAGACATCTGTAATATAGGGGGGAGACATCTGTAATATAGGGGGAGACATCTGTAATAGAGGGGGGAGACATCTGTAATAGAGGGGGGGAGACATCTGTAATATAGGGGGGAGACATCTGTAATATAGGGGGAGACATCTGTAATATAGGGGGAGACATCTGTAATAGAGGAGGGAGACATCTGTAATAGAGGGGGGAGACATCTGTAATATAGGGGGGAGACATCTGTAATATAGGGGGAGACATCTGTAATAGAGGAGGGAGACATCTGTAATAGAGGGGGGGAGACATCTGTAATAGAGGGGGGAGACATCTGTAATATAGGGGGGAGACATCTGTAATATGGGGGGGGGACATCTGTAATCTGGGGGGGAGACATCTGTAATAGAGGGGGGAGACATCTGTAATAGAGGAGGGAGACATCTGTAATATAGGGGGGAGACATCTGTAATATAGGGGGGGGAGACATCTGTAATATAGGGGGGGAGACATCTGTAATATAGGGGGGGGGGGGGAGACATCTGTAATATAGGGGGGGAGACATCTGTAATATAGGGGGGGGGAGACATCTGTAATATAGGGGGGAGACATCTGTAATATAGGGGGGGGGAGACATCTGTAATATAGGAGGGAGACATCTGTAATATAGGGGGGAGACATCTGTAATATAGGGGGAGACATCTGTAATATAGGAGGGAGACATCTGTAATATAGGGGGAGACATCTGTAATATAGGAGGGAGACATCTGTAATATAGGGGGAGACATCTGTAATATAGGAGGGAGACATCTGTAATATAGGGGGGAGACATCTGTAATATAGGGGGAGACATCTGTAATATAGGGGGAGACATCTGTAATATAGGGGGGAGACATCTCTAATATAGGGGGGAGACATCTGTAATATAGGGGGGAGACATCTGTAATATAGGGGGGAGACATCTGTAATATAGGGGGGAGACATCTGTAATATAGGGGGGGGGGGAGACATCTGTAATATAGGGGGAGACCTCTGTATAATATGTGGGGTCTCTCTATATTATGTCTGTTTCCCACATATGATATAGACAGCGCTATCCCAGGTGGAGATGTCTATAGAATACGGCGCTGGGAATGTTCCATTACTCTGAGTATATAATACTATATAATACTTGTAGACCCATCAGAATCTGCAGATAGATGAGCGGCGCCATAGACTCTGCTTATCTCTTCCTGCAGTAGCTGCTGGTATCAGGTGACCTCCAGGCTGTGATCCCACTAGATTTTATTTTTTGTTTTTTTCTGTGAAGTCATTTACCCTCGTGGTTTTTCAGTAGTTTTAACTGCTCACAAAATACTGTGTGTGTGAACACAGCCTTATAAAGGCAGATTTAATAGAAAAAGCTTTGGAAAGAGGTTCTTCAGCAGCTGAAGTGCAAATTATTAAGTTCTGTATCAGCTGCTGCAGAACCTCCTAAGGCGGGCCCCTGGACTGCTGCAGAACCTCCTAAGGCGGGCCCCTGGGCTGCTGCAGAACCTCCTAAGGCGGGCCCCTGGACTGCTGCAGAACCTCCTAATGCGGGCCCCTTGGCTGCTGCAGGAAACCCTAAGGCTAGGTTCAGACTACGGAATCTCCGGGCAGAAAATTTCCGCCTGGAGATTCCGAGTGCGGCCAGCACTTTTTTTTTTAAATCAACTGGTGTCAGAAACTTAAACAGATTTGTAAATTACTTCCATTAAAAAAAACAAAACGTAATTCTTCCAGTACTTATTAGCGGCTGTATACTACAGAGGAAATGCTTTTCTTTTTGGATTTCTTTTCTGTCACAAGCACGGTGCTCTCTGCTGACACCTCTGTCCATGTCAGGAACTGTCTGGAGTAGGAGAAAATTCCCATAGCAAACCTATGCTGCTCTGGACAGTTCCTAAAATGGACAGAGGTGTCAGCAGAGAGCACTGTGGTCATGACAGAAAAGAAATCCCAAAAGAAAAGAACTTCCTGTGGAGCGTACAGCAGCTGATAAGTGCTGGAAGGATTAAGATTTTTTAATAGAAGTAATTTACAAATCTGTTTAACTTTCTGGTCTCAGTTGAGTTAACAATAAATAAATAGTTTTCCACCGGAGTACCCCTTTAATGTGCTGGATTGAATCTTCCAGGGAGAAGCACTTTCCACATTCCCCATTAGGCAGTGTTCACACATGACTTGTTGGATGCAGATTCCACAGTGGATTACAGTACAGTAAAAGTGCATTTTGGTAACATTGTTAAAACATTAGTGTATTCTCCCAGCCAGGGTGCCTCCAGGTTTTGCAAAACTACAACTCCCAGCATGCCCGGACAGCCTTTGGCTGTCCGGGCATGCTGGGAGTTGTAGTTTTGCAACATCTGGAGGCACACTGGTTGGGAAACACTGGTGTAGGAAGACTATTCTCCCAGCCAGGGTGCCTCCAGCTGTTGCAAAACAACAACTCCCAGGCCTGGACAACCCTTTACAGTTTAACCCCAGTGGTGCCCAGGGCACTGGCTGTGCTGGGAACTAGAGATGAGCGAACTTACAGTAAATTCGATTTGTCACGAACTTCTCGGCTCGGCAGTTGATGACTTTTCCTGCATAAATTAGTTCAGCTTTCCGGTGCTCCGGTGGGCTGGAAAAGGTGGATACAGTCCTAGGAAAGAGTCTCCTAGGACTGTATCCACCTTTTCCAGCCCACCGGAGCACCGGAAAGCTGAACTAATTTATGCAGGAAAAGTAATCAACTGCCGAGCCGAGAAGTTCGTGACGAATCGAATTTACTGTAAGTTCGCTCATCTCTACTGATAACGCAAGTAAATAGGGCAGGTTGTAGTATCCTGACAACTAGGTGGCCAGGAGCTAAGTATATCCCCAGTACTCACCAATACCAATTACAGACACTTTTATTTATTTTTACAATGTAATGTGACCGCAGAGGCGGCTGTAGAAATTGTGAAGCCTTAGGGAAAAGTTGAACATGAGGCCCTCACTAACAGTCATCATTAAGAAATGACCCCAGTAGTTATGTAGGGAATCCCCTCTATTAGGTAGAAGCCACAAAGATAGGTAGATATCTCCCCCCCCCCATTAGGTAGAAGCCCCAAAAGATAGGTAGGGAATCCCATCTATTAGGTAGAAGCCCCAAAAGATAGGTAGGGAATCCCATCTATTAGGTAGAAGCCACAAAGATAGGTAGAGATCTCCCCCCCCCCCCCCCCCATTAGGTAGAAGCCACAAAAGATAGGTAGGGAATCCCATCTATTAGGTAGAAGCCACAAAGATAGGTAGGGAATCCCATCTATTAGGTAGAAGCCACAAAGATAGGTAGAGACCCCCCCCCCCCATTAGGTAGAAGCCACAAAAGATAGGTAGGGAATCCCCTCTATTAAGTAGAAGCCCCCAGTTGGAGGGTAGGAAGAGAATCCGCCCCTAGTAGGGAATCTCCCCCTATTAGGTAGAAGCCCCCCGTAGGTAGGTAGTAGGGAATTCCTGCTATTAGGTAAAAGCACCAAGTAGGAAGGGAATCCTCCTCTATTAGTTAAAAGCCTCCATGAGGAAGGTAGGTAGGGAATCCCACCCTATTAGGTTGACGCCCCTAATAGGTAGTAAGGAATTTTATTCCCCCGGTAGGTAGGATTCCCCCCCCCCCCCCCCATATTAGGTAAAAGCTCCCAGTAGGAAGGTAGGGAGTCCCACCCTATTAGGTTGAAGCCCCTAGAAGGTAGTAGGGAATATCCTCTTCTCTGCCCCCCCCCCCCCCCAATATTAGGTATAAGCCCCCAGGTAGGTAGTAGGGAAGCCCCCTTTGAATTGGCAACTAGGAAATTCCCTCTTTTAGGAAGAACCCCTTCGTACATAGAAAATCTTCCCCTTTTGGGTAGAGAACCTCCTGGTAAGTAGATGTGCCCATTAAGTAGTTTCCCCTTCCAAAATAATGAAAATCCCCCTGCCCTTTTCCCTGCTCCGAGGCCTCTGCATCCTCCGTTCTGTTTAGTGGTGCAGGACCTGCTCCCATCATCATTTCATCACCCGGCAGGTCCTGCACCACTACGGATAACGGCACGAACCATGAAGAGCCCTCAGCGCGGGAACCCAGAGGGATTTTTATGGTCTGCGAGTATCGTAATGGGTATCGGGGACATTTGCACGAATACTCGGCCAGTATCGGTACAGACATGGATACCAGTATCGAGACATCCCTACTGGGAGTGAAGCTGTGCAGGAGGGACAAAAAAAATAAAAAAATAAAATAAAACACTTTACCTGCACCTTAATTCACACGATTGGGGAGGTATCTTAGTTCTATGGCATGACTTTTAAAGGCTGTGTTTATCTCCTTAAACTGTGGTCTCCAAACTGTGGACCTCCAACTGTTGCAGAACCACAACTCTCAGCATGCCCGGACAGCCAACGGCTGTCCGGGCATGCTGAGAGTTGTGGTTTTGCAACAGCTGGAGGGCTACAGTTTGGAGGACCACTGCCCTAGAGATCAGAATTTGGGCCTAAACTGCGCTCCTATTCTCAAAAACTTGAATCTTCTCTCTTATACCAGATACGATGCGGGGAAGGACGGCTTCATAGATCTCATGGAGCTGAAGCGGATGATGGAGAAACTCGGAGCCCCGCAAACCCACCTGGGCCTTAAGGACATGATTAAAGAAGTGGATGAAGATTTCGATGGAAAACTGAGCTTCAGGGAGGTGAGTGAGAGCCAGAGGGGTGGATGAGCCGCCAGAATTACTGCTCAAATCAATCCCGAGTCCTGGGAGACTTCACAGACATGGCTGCCGGGGGGGGGGGGGGGGGGTCTGCGCCGCACATCCAGACCCTGAGCCTATAAATATTCATAAGGCTTCTCCGACCATTCATCACGTGGGACACCACGGAGCTGCCATTGTCTGCCTACGGACTCATAGGGGGCTTCTCAACCAGTCACGCTGCAGCTTCTGAAAGGAACTACAACTCCCAGCATGCCCTGTCTGCCATAATAGACTATTAGGATAATGGGAAGGTGGTTATTGAAACAATGTGTATGCGTCTAAGCAACTGTAACAATAATTAAAGGGATTATCCAACATAAGGTGATTTTAGTACGTACCTGCCAGACAGTAATGGACATGATTAGGAAGGATCTGCACTAAATAGCTGTGTTGTGAGTCCACCATAACTCTGTGCCTTTCTTTTTGTGAAATGGCTATTTCCTATTGGAGCTCCCTCCCTCCAACTACAAGTCCCAGGATCCCTTGTGTGAGGTCACTTTTTTTCTCCCTCAGCCACCAAAGCACATCTGGGACAATTCGCAGCAATGCGAAGAATAATCACCCAATACAGCATGTGCTCTACCTATTGAAGCAGACAGGTTCCCTTTCAACACCTGACTAGTGATGTAATGTCTCGGGCCGCGCTGCAACCTGGAAAAACCTGAGACGACACTCATTTTGGATGCTGTTAAAAATAAACATTGGGGCAAAGATTTAAGAATTTACGTGACCATAAAACCTTGGTACAGACACTATATTATGAACTACATTAACTTTGCAGCCCCTGTAGCATAGTCAAATAAATAAAAAATAATTAAAATTGTGGTGGGAGGCGGCGACAAGCCCCAAAGTTGTGTTAATTCCTTTCCTATTATATATTTATAGCAGTCAGAGCTTCATTTGTCTGATACAAAGCACCAAATCCCAGCGAGCTGCAGCCACCCCCAGAGGTAACTTTACTGCATACAGCTTATACATTGAATTCAGCAGTAACACAATGCAGAAGGCTCCCCCTAGTGGTGGTTGCAGGCAGACTTTTTTTGTTTTTTGTTATCTGTCCAGGCAGGGGTTTTGGAGCTCTGTATTAAAAGGGGTTATCCAGGAATAGAATAACACCACACCTGTTGTTAGGTTGTGTGTGGAATTGCAGCTTGGTTCCATTGAAGAGAATGAAGCAAAGTTGCTATACCACACACAACCTGAGGAGAGGTGTGGTGCTGTTTTTAGGTTTGTTTTTTAATGAAGAAATCAGATTTGTTTTTCTATCCCCCGATAGCCTCTTTAATTAGTTTTGGGTGCAAGATGAGAATAAGTGTCAGGAGCCACATAAGGACGCATCCCGTGTACCGATAAGGAGTGGGACATAGGCTGTAAACACAGTCTGAGCCTCACTCTATAACAGTGTTTTCCATCTAGGGAGGCTCAGGTTGCTGCAGAACTACAACTCCCAGGAAAACATCCTTCAGCTGTCTTTATAAATGGAAAAAATGTCTATGGATAGTGTTTACCAACCAGGGTGCCTCCAGCTGTTGCAAAACTACAAATCCCAGCAAAACATCCTTCAGCTGTCTTTATAAAGGGAAAAATGTCTATGAATAGTGTTTACCAACCAGGGTGCCTCCAGCTGTTGCAAAACTACAACTTCCAGCAAAACATCCTTCAGCTGTCTTTATAAATGGAAAAAATGTCTACGGATAGTGTTTACCAACCTGGGGGCCTCCAGCTGTTGCAAAACTACAAATCCCAGCAAAACATCCTTTAGCTGTCTTTATAAAGGGAAAAATGTCTATGAATAGTGTTTACCAACCAGGGTGCCTCCAGCTGTTGCAAAACTACAACTTCCAGCAAAACATCCTTCAGCTGTCTTTATAAATGGAAAAAATGTCTACGGATAGTGTTTACCAACCTGGGGGCCTCCAGCTGTTGCAAAACTACAACTCTCAGAAAACCATCCTTCAGCTGTCTTTATAAAGGGAAAAAAGGTCTACGGATAGTGTTTACCAACCAGGGGGCCTCCAGCTGTTGCAAAACTACAACTTCCAGCAAAACATCCTTCAGCTGTCTTTATAAAGGGAAAAAATGTCTACGGATAGTGTTTACCAACCAGGGGGCCTCCAGCTGTTGCAAAACTACAACTCCCAGCAAAACATCCTTCAGCTGTCTTTATAAATGTCTACAGATAGTGTTTACCAACCAGGGGGCCTCCAGCTGTTGCAAAACTACAAATCCCAGCAAAACATCCTTCAGCTGTCTTTATAAATGTCTACGGATAGTGTTTACCAACCGGGGGGCCTCCAGCTGTTGCAAAACTACAACTTCCAGCAAAACATCAACTCCCAGCAAAACATCCTTCAGCTGTCTTTATAAATGGAAAAAAATGTCTATGGATAGTGTTTACCAACCAGGGGACCTCCAGCTGTTGCAAAACTACAACTCCTAGCATGCCCGGACAGCCGAAGGCTGTCCGGGCATGCTAGGAGTTGTAGTTTTGCAACAGCTGGAGGCACCCTGGTTGGAAACTATGGACTTCTGTTTTTAATACCCAGATGGAGAACCTTACAGTTCTCCATTTACAATCTTCCTTTACATGGTAAATGTGATTGGTAGGTGACACTATTGTCATGTCATTATGTTTCTTATAGATTAACTTTTTTTTCTCTCTCTCAAAAGTTCCTTTTAATTTTCCGCAAAGCTGCAGCGGGGGAGCTGGAGGAGGACAGCGGATTGCACGCTCTTGCACGACTCTCGGAAATTGATGTTTCTATTGAGGGTGTGAAAGGCGCAAAGAGCTTCTTTGAAGCAAAGGTAAGCTGGGTTTTAAGATACGCACATCGACTATGTTCAGTGGACAATAGTAACATGTACCTGTGACCACCGCGCCATTTTTGCTGGGAGACTCAGACCAGACCTCAAGATCATAGGTGTTCCCAGTAGTCCTATATTCCACACGATCATGCAATTATCCACTATCTACAGTTTTGGGGACAAGTGTTATTGGCGGTTCAGACCCCCGACTGATCACAAGCATAAGACTGGAGTAGTGCGCATTCTCTCCCGCCTTTGTGTCACATGACCAGGACACACTCATAATGTAAGTGTTTGGGGCCATCCTGGTCTCAAGACACAGAGAGAAGAGAGAAGCGCATGGCAGTACGTTTCTCTCGCCATAAGTCGGGGTCTGAACACTGAGATAAAAATCGCTTAAAAGGGGCACTCCACTGCCCCAGCGTTTGGAACATTTTTGTTCCGAAAGCTGGGTGCGTGCATTGTGAAGTCATGGCCACACCCCCTCGTGACATCATGCCATGCCCTTCAATGCAAGTCTATGGGAGGAGGCGTGGGGCCCCTCCTATTGACTTGCACTGAGGGGGCGTGGCAATGACATCACGACCCCCACACCCAGTGTTCTAAACAATGTTCCAAACGCTGGGGCAGTGGAGTACCCTTTTAATATTGAACCATGAAATTTGTGCTCTATGGGTACAGTCTGTCACAGTCAGGCTCCATCAATAGGAGCAGATTGGCAGGTACAATGAATGGTGGCACAATGAACCCCCTGCACCCCCAACGATTAACAGGCATTTAAATGTCACTGTAAACTTTGACAGCGGCATTTAAAGTGTTAATAGCCGGCCACAGCAATCACGTGTCAGCTATTATCTACATTTATTTTCATTGTTTGGTGTACTCCAATATAGCATCTCTTAGAAAACCCTCAAACAATAAACATACAATGAAGGTTAACCCCTTCACAAACTATGAGTCATGGTGCCGCCAAAGATGTATGGAGTGGGCTCCAGAGCCAGCAAACTCCAGATCCGACTCACTGCTCCACCAACAATAAACATGCATTTAAATGCCACTGTCAACACAATAGTGGGGAGTGCACTCTATATAGTAGATAACATAATAGAGGACAGTGCACTGTATAGAGTAGATAACACAATAGAGGACAGTGCACTGTATATAGTAGATAACACAATAGAGGACAGTGAACTGTATATAGTAGATAACACAATAGAGGACAGTAGACTGTATATAGTAGATAACACAATAGAGGACAGTGGACTGTGTATAGTAGATAACACAATAGAAGGGAATGCACTCTATATAGTAGAGAACACTGGAAGGCAGTGCACAGTATATAGGTGATAGCACAATATAGTACAGTGCACTTTATGTAGTAGATAACACAATAGAGGACAGTGCACTGTTACAAATGGATCTGGATAGGTTGGAGGTTTGGGCTGAGAAGTGGCAAATGAGGTTCAACACTAATAAATGTAAGGTAATGCACATGAGAAAAATCCAGGAAAACACTGGGGACGACTGACATGGAAAAGGACTTGCCCACGACAAGGAAATAATTCTACAACTGTACAAATCACTAGTCAGACCACACATAGAATACTGTGTACAGTACTGGGCACCAGTGAACAAGAAAGATATAGTGGAGCTGGAGAGGGTTAAAAGACGGGCAACCAGAGTAATACGGGGAATGGGAGGACTACAGTACCCAGAAAGATTATAAGAATTAGGGTTATTTAGTTTAGAAAAAAAGAAGGCTTAGGGGAGACCTAATAACTATGTATAAATATATCAGGAGACCGTACAGAGATCTCTCCCATGATCTATTTATACCCAGGACTGTATCTATAACAAGGGGGCATCCTCTACGTCTAGAGGTAAACACAATAAATAAGTTCAAAAGTGACCTAGATTTCTGTAGGATTATAACATTACAGGTTATGGATACTAGATTTACAACCTGATCCAGGGATTCATATTGGAGTCGGGAAGGAATTTTTACTCTGTCACGGGGCAATTTGCATCAGCCTCGTGTTTTTTTTTTGCCTTCTTCTGGATCAACACAGTAGGGTTTTAATTCTCCAAGAGAACAGCTCACCCCTTCCTGCTATCGCACGCCAGTGCACGGAAGCTGCCGGAATTGCCACCGGCCAAACACAGGATACAACAGGGAAAGAAATCCAGCACTGTTCACTTGCAATCCAAAAGCCTCGTCTTTATTGAACGTATTCACACAGGATACAAACAGGAGATAAAAAAAACTCTTCGGACGCGTTTCGTGCAGTCAGCGCTTAGTCATGACACAGTATCCTGTGTGAATATGTTCAATAAAGACGAGGCTTTTGGATCGCAAGTGAACAGTGCTGGATTTCTTTCCCTGTTGTATACAGTAGGGTTTTAGGTTGAACTTGTCTTTTTTTTCAACCTTATGAACTATGTAACTATTAGGGGTGTGAATCGCCAAGAATTTGGCGATTCGATTCGAATCGCGATACCAGTGTGGCGATTCGATATATCGCGATATATCGCGATACCGTCTAGGTGACGATACATCGCGATATATCGCCCACCTGGGAGCATTCATAGATCCCAATAGACGCCGCTGTCAGCTTTGACAGCGGCGATCTAGTACTCCGGTGCTCACTTTTCTCATGTTATCCCGTGCGGGCTGCAAAATAAAATAAAACGCACTTTATCTTACCTGCCAACGAGCCCGCGGAGCTCCGGTACAGTCCGGTACAGGTGTTCGGTCCCCGGGCTGTATTCTTCTTACTTCCTGTTAGTCCGGCACGTCACATGGAGCTTCAGCCTATCACCAGCGGAGGCGGGACATCGCTGCGGCTGGTGATAGGCTGAAGCTCCATGTGACGTGCCGGACTAACAGGAAGTAAGAAGAATACAGCCCGGGGACCGAACACCTGTACCGGAGCTCCGCGGGCTCGTTGGCAGGTAAGAAAAGTGCGTTTTATTAAAAATTCCACATCCCTAAAAGAATCGATTCAAAAATATTTTGAATCGATTCTGTATCGGCAAATGAAAAATCGCGATTATCGCGAGAATCGATTTTTTCTTACATCCCTAGTAACTATCCTGTAAATAGGGGATGAGTGTTATTTGCTGGATTACCTCTAATGCTACATTATTTCAGACAGTGATAAAATGTATAGATAAAAAATAAATAAATAAAAAACTCCCATATAATGAGCGCAGGTTTAGAACATCATACGGGGGAACATTCTTCTGCTATACTTGGTGCTGGCTTCTTATAAATACAGTGACCCCTCGACCTACGATGGCCCCGACATACGATAATTTCAACATACGATCATCTCTCAGAGGCCATGGCATGGTGAAGGCAGCATCAACATACGATGCTTTTGTATGTCGGGGCCATCGCATAAACGGCTATCCGGCAGCGCAGACTGCTTCAGCTGCCACCGGATAGCCGTTTACGGTGCCCCGTGTGGTCCGCTGACGATCACTTACCTGTCCTCGGGGCTCCGGCGCGTCCTCTTCGGGATCCCCTGCATCGTCGGCGCTCTCAGTCAACGTCATCACGTAGCTGCGCACGCCGTCCCGTCATCCAATAGGAGCGGTGTGCGTAGCGACATGATGGCGGCGACGGAGAGCGAGGATGCCGGGGAAGCAGAGGCCTTGCCGGAGCATCGGGGACACGGCGACAGCGATGGAAGGCAACATCCAGGGCAGCGGTGACGGTCCGGAGCGGCGGGGACACGTGAGTATAACCTCCAATACTAGTGGTCTTCAACCTGCGGACCTCCAGATGTGGCAAAACTACAACTCCCAGCATGCCCGGACAGCCGTTGGCTGTCCGGGCATGCTGGGTGTTGTAGTTTTGCAACATCTGGAGGTCCGCAGGTTGTAGACCACTGTCCTATACTTTACATTGCACGGATCCCTCAACATACGATGGTTTCAACAAACGATGGTCCATTTGGAACGGATTACCATCGTATGTTGAGGGACCACTGTATATACATAAGAAAAGGCTTGTACCTTATAAATCTTAGGAGCAGACTCCGCTACAACTGTGGACTCTTCACTTCCAGGTACAGGCCATCAACCATGGCAGCCGATTCGAGCAGGAGATCAGGGCCGAACAAGAGGAGAAGAAGAGACAAGCAGAAGTGAAGGAGCAGAGGAAGGCTGCATTCAAAGAGCTACAGTCCAACTTCAAGCCATAACACAGAGTATTTTCATAGCATGCAGAGAGAAATCTATATCTATATATATATATATATATATACACCCGCAGGGTGTACAGACTCTTGTTCTTCCGCTGTTGCTGGATTACAACTCCTAAGCATGTTCTACCAGCCAAGGGTTACACGTAGGGGTTCACCAATACCTGAAGAGCCAAGATTACACATTCCTGCTGTTAAATATTTGCAAAAAAAAAAAGAAGAAAAAAAAAGAGATTATCTAATTTATTGCTTAAGGTTAAATGGACCAATAAAGTGAATCATTTTCCTAGTGATTTCCATTTTTACGTTGCAGACGCAGTATTTTTTTACATCAGTATATCACAGTTTTTTTGTGAAATGTCTTAATAAAAATTTTAATTCATGGCAGCTACTTGATGCGTGTTCATTGGTAGAACCCCATTGGACGTGTACGGAACGGAACTTTGGTTTAAAGATATTTTTTACTGCAAGTGTGCTGCATACGAGCATCTGGTGCAGTGGTCTTCAACCTGCGGACCTCCAGATGTTGCAAAACTACAACTCCCAGCATGCCCGGACAGCCGTTGGCTGTCCGGGCATGCTGGGAGTTGTAGTTTTGCAACATCTGGAGGTCCGCAGGTTGAAGACCACTGATCTGGTGTATTCCCAGTGGAGAGAACCACAGCATATAGATAATTTACATCAAGAAAAAGATCATTCTCACGTTTTGTGGTGTAAGAAAAGGTTAAAAACAATGTACGGACTGAACTATACAGATGTTCAAGACTGAACAGTAGATTAAAGGGGTACTCCACTGCCCCAGTGTTTGCAACATTTCGTTCCAAACGCTAGGTGTCGGGGATGTCACGGCCACGCCCCCTTAATGCAAGTCTATGGGGGGGGGGGGGGGGAAACAAAATGTTTTGTACCCTGGGGGCAATGGGGTCATATTTGCTTTTTTCCCCCCCAAAAAAACAGCACCACCTGTGTCCTCAGGTTGTGTGTGGTATTGCAGCTTAGTATTATTGAAGTAAATGGAGCAGAGTTTTAATACCACACACAGCCTAAGGGGAGGTATGGCACTGTTTCTGAAAGAAATTAGCCATGTTTTTTTTGTTATCCGGGATAATCCCTTAATTCTTACAGATTATGTAATGCAATGGATTTCCTGTACGTGGTGCATCATTACAACTACCGTATATACTCTAGTATAAGCCGAGTTTTTCAGCACGTTTTTTCGTGCTGAAAACGCCCCCCCTTGGCTTATACTCGAGTGAACTCTCCGCCTGTCAATCCCTTCTTAGTGGTCTTCAACCTGCGGACCTCCAAATGTTGCAAAACTACAACTCCCAGCATGCCCGGACAGCCATCGGCTGTCCGGGCATGCTGGTAGCTGTAGTTTTGAAACCTCTGGAGGTCTGCAGGATGAAGACCACTGCGGCCTTCGTCATCATCCAGACCCCCCATTTAGTTTTCTACTCCCCTCGGTGGGAAGGTAGGGTGAGCTGGTCCGGGCCATCTATGCTGCAGGGACCGTCCGGTGGGGAGGGTTAGTCGTTCCGGGCTGTCCATTTTAACCGGGGGGCCCTCTACTCCACGCTCCGGGCCTGCCCCGGACTAATGATGTTGCCTTGACAACGACGCACAAGGACGTTCATTCGCAGCCTCCCTAGTCTAGTCCCGGGCAGGCCCGGAGCGCGGAGATGAGGGGGTCTGGATGATGACGAAGGCCGCAGTTGTCTTCAACCTGCGGACCTCCAGAGGTTTCAAAACTACAACTCCCAGCATGCCCGGACAGCCGATGGCTGAAGGGATGAACAGGCGGTGATGATGAAGGGGGTGGGGGAGGGGTGGATGATGACTGGGGTCTAGATGATGACATGGAGGGGATGATGTATTTCCCACCCTAGGCTTATAGTCAAGTCAATAACTTTTCCTGGGTTTTTGGGGTGAAATTAGGGGCCTCGGCTTATATTCGGGTTGGCTTATACTCGAGTATATATGGTAATATAAAGACAACCTGTGGGCTGAAGCTACACAAGCGGCCGAAAACACATCCTTATACAACAGCCATTGGCTGCGCCATTTACTAATAGAATTGTGCACCCATTGTCCACTGCACGAGAGCGTGTTTTTTCAGATGCATATAAGCGGCCATTCTTGTTGCTTGACATTAAAGTGAACCTTTCAAACCAGGCACTTTTAGTTTCCATAGGAAGATCCAGAAGTCATTTGTACAAATAACCAACAAGGTCTTATTCCAATGCATAAATTTACATTCAGTGGCGCGTTTCGTGGGTCATAACACCCTTCATCAGGTTGCCAATCTGATGAAGGGTGTTATGACCCCAAAATGAGTTACAGGAAGGAGTACAGGAAGCCGACTTTTGGATCTTCCTATGGGGTTTAGAAACGCCTGGTTTGAAAGGATCATTTTGCCGCCTTGATGTCATTGCCAAACAGGCTATTAAGCTTCTCGTCCTGTGACCCTCAGTCTGAGCTACACATTCCCTACATGACTAACACTCACTAGGGGTGATATGCATAATTTATGTATGTACAAGGCGAGCAGCTGATACAACAAAGCAGGGGTCATTGCTATTAAGGGTAATACACGAGATTCTGTCCTCTGCCCATTTAAAGGGTTAATCCTTTGCCAGGACATTTTGTTCCGAACACTGGCTGTGGGGGTCGTGACGTGACGCCACGCCCCTCGCGACGAGACACCATGCATTTTTTAGTTATGAGTGTGTGTATATTGCAATGATTTAAATAAGTGGAAAATTATGCAATTTGGTATAGAGAGTCTTAGAAACCCGTTGTTGAAAGGGTTAAAGGGGTACTCCACTGCCCCAGTGTCCGGAACTAGGGATTGACCGATTATCAGTTTGGCTGATATTATCGGCCGATATTCATGATTTTGGACATTATCGGCAATTACCTTGCCCCTCCCTGCCTCCCCGGCCAGAGACTGCTGCCGCTGCCCCATTGCCTACCCGGTTTTATAATTACCTGTTCCCGGGGTCCGCGCTACTTCTGGCTCCTGCAACGTCCTGCGGGGCTGCGCAGCGCAATGACGAGTGACGTCCTAAACGCGCCGTCGCTGTCAGTGCGCACAGTGACAGCTCAGGACTCCGCCAGAGCCAGAAGTAGCGCGGACCCCGGGCTCTGGGAACAGATAATTTTAAAACTGGGGATGGGGGAGGCAATGGGGCAGCGGCGGTGGTTGGACTAGGGAGGACCCCAGGACAGGCAGGGGGAGAGAAGCGGGCAGCAGCAGCGGTCTCTGGCCCCGCAAAGCCCCTGCAGTTCATTGATTTAAAGCGCCCGCTATAAATCATTGATCTGCAGCGGCTTCTGCGGGGCCGGGTGGGGGGAAATAGCCGATAATTTATACCGGAATATCAGTATAAGTTATTGGCTATCGGCCTGAAAGGTCACAGATTATCGGCCCTAAAAATAGATATCGGTCGATCCCCATCCTGAACATTTTGTTCCGAATGTTGGTTGTGGGGGTTGTGACATCACTCCCTCCCATAGACTTACATTGAGGGGGTGTGGCGTCACATCACGAGGGGTGTGGCAGTGATGTCACAACCCCCACAACCAACATTCGGAACAAAATGTTCAGGATGGGGGATCGATCTATATCGATTTTTTAGGGCCGATAATCTGTGACCTTTCAGGCCGATAGCCAATAACTTATACCGATATTCCGGTATAAATTATCGGCTATTCCCCCCCCCCCCCCCCCCCGCAGAAGCCGCTGCAGATCAATGATTTATAGCGGGCGCTTTAAATCAATGAACTGCAGGGGCTTTGCGGGGCCAGAGACCGCTGCTGCTGCCCGCTTCTCTCCCCCTGCCTGTTCTGGGGTCCTCCCTAGTCCAACCACCACCGCCGCTGCCCCATTGCCTCCCCCATCCCCAGTTTTAAAATCTGTTCCCAGAGCCCGGGGTCCGCGCTACTTCTGGCTCTGGCGGCGTCCTGAGCTGTCACTGTGCGCACTGACCGCGACGGCGCGTTTAGGACGTCACTCGTCATTGCGCTGCGCAGCCCCGCAGGACGTTGCAGGAGCCAGAAGTAGCGCGGACTTCGGGAACAGGTAATTATAAAACCGGAGAGGCAATGGGGCAGCGGCGGCAGTCTCTGGCCGGGGAGGTAATTGCCGATAATGTCCAAAATCGTGAATATCGGCCGATAATGTCGGCCAAACTGATAATCGGTCAATCCCTAGTTCCGGACACTGGGGCAGTGGAGTACCCCTTTAACCCTTTCAACAACGGGTTCCTAAGACTCTATACCAAATTGCATAATTTTCCACTTATTTAAATCATTGCAATATAAACACACTCATAACTAAAAAATGTATGCAGTGTACCAATAATAAGTAAAAACAAATATTATAGGAAAAAGTAATGCAAATACAGGCAAAAATCATGGTTACAGCACTGTATAACCATTAACAAGTAGCAACAACAATAATTACTAGCAGCGCAGTTTCCCACGCGTTTCGCCCCCAAACTTCATCAGGGGGAAATGATGCTCGATATTATCCTTGCATCTACTTATTAATGCTATACTGTGGTGTAACTTTGGCTTTGCCTGTATTTGCATTACATTTTGCTATAATATTTATTACTTTTTGTCAGGACACCACATTAACTTTCAGTTCTGAGACTGCATATATTGGAATGGTCTAAAAACAAACCATCCAGTATTACTGTAGTTTTCATCTCTTTTTTTATAACATATTATAAAAATCACATGCAATAAACTAGATTTTTGTGTCAGTAGTTACATTGTCTCTGTGCTGTATGTCAGGGTGTATGTCAGCTTTGGCTTAAAGGGAATCTGTCATCAGCATCACCCCCTAACCTGTTGGTATAGGCTTGTAGTGTGAGTAACACTGATTACAATGGTACTTACTGTTTGCTGATCCATGGCTTCTTTCCTCAGTTATTCCTCTTTTTCTGATAATGCAAAAGAAGTAGATTGATGTACACACAGCGTTCCCAAGCCCCGAGGGACTGCGATGTCCAGCCTAGGTCTTCATAGTTATCGCCCTCCTCCTCTGGGCTGATCACTCTCCCTTGTGAAAGGTCTTGAGCATGCAAAGATTTCACTTCATATTCCCTGTGGCCGCGGCTGTGAAATGAAGTGAAATCTTTGCTCACAAGAAAGATTACACAGGGGAGGAGGATCAGAACACGGGAAAAGGATCACCCCAGGGGAGGAGGATCAGAACACGGGAAAAGGATCACCCCAGGGGAGGAGGATCAGAACACGGGAGAAGGATCACCCCAGGAGAGGAAGATCAGAAAATGAGAGAAGGATCACCCCAGGAGAGGAAGATCAGAAAATGGGAGAAGGATCACCCCAGGGGAGGAGGATCAGAACACGGGAGAAGGATCACCCCAGGGGAGGAGGATCAGAACATGGGAGAAGGATCACCCCAGGAGAGGAGGATCAGAACATGGGAGAAGGATCACCCCAGGAGAGGAGGATCAGAACATAGGAGAAGGATCACCCCAGGGGAGGAGGATCAGAACATGGGAAAAGGATCACCCCAGGGGAGGAGGATCAGAACATGGGAAAAGGATCACCCCAGGGGAGGAGGATCAGAACACGGGAAAAGGATCACCCCAGGGGAGGAGGATCAGAACACGGGAAAAGGATCACCCCAGGGGAGGAGGATGAGAACACGGGAGAAGGATCACCCCAGGAGAGGAGGATCAGAACACGGGAGAAGGATCACCCCAGGGGAGGAGGATCAGAACACGGGAGAAGGATCACCCCAGGAGAGGAGGATCAGAACACGGGAGAAGGATCACCCCAGGAGAGAAGGATCAGAACACGGGAGAAGGATCACCCCAGGAGAGGAGGATCAGAACACGGGAGAAGGATCACCCAGGAGAGGAGGATCAGAACACGGGAGAAGGATCACCCCAGGAGAGGAGGATCAGAACACGGGAGAAGGATCACCCCAGGAGAGGAGGATCAGAACACGGGAGAAGGATCACCCCAGGGGAGGAGGATCAGAACACGGGAGAAGGATCACCCCAGGGGAGGAGGATCAGAACACGGGAGAAGGATAACCTCAGGGGAGGAGGATCAGAACATGGGCGAATAAGAGGAGGATCAGAACATAGGAGAAGGATCACCCCAGGGGAGGAGGATCAGAACATGGGAGAAGGATCACCCCAGGAGAGGAGGATCAGAACATGGGAGAAGTATCACCCCAGGGGAGGAGGATCAGAACATGGGAGAAGTATCACCCCAGGGGAGGAGGATCAGAACATGGGAGAAGTATCACCCCAGGGGAGGAGGATCAAGCTGGACGTCACACTCATCAAGCTACTTAATTTGCATAATCAGAAAAAGATGCATCATAATTAGTTTACAAATCTTATACAACATCCTAGCCACCACCACCACTTTTTGGGGATCCATGACATTCATATTCTCCAAATATCCCAAAACACAGACCAACAAAGAGCGATCGATGGAGACCGGATACACCTGCAAAATCATCATCAATAGACCTCTTCCAAAAGGACTCCAGTGCTGTGCAGGACCACATCCTGTGTACAGGGTCAGCATCAGGCAGGGCACAACTAGGACAATTAGAATCAAACATAAATTTAGGAGTCCTTTAGACCCCCATGAAGCAAATAAAGCTGGGAGAGCAGATGTGCTTCGCTCAGAGAAAGTCATCTCCAGGATCTCTCTCCAACGGCCATCTTCAATACCAATGGACTCAAAAGACCAATGGTCTGTTCCCACGTCCCTTTACTATTATTGGGTGCTGACACACAACAATAACCAGTAGAGACAAGTATAAGGCGGAATTTACCCTCGTGGAGGAGGATTCTGTAGTTATCTGGGTCACCACTAAATTCTGAGGGACTGTCGACCTCTCCAAAGCCAGGTCAGCCTGATAGCATGCCATAATTGTAAACAACAGTGAAACATAGGTCGAGGAAGAGGAAACCGATCTGTTGGTTGATCAACACTCAAAAGATATTGTCAAGGAAATAGTGTGACACCCTCTGACAGCCCAGGAAACCAGATAGAAAAAATTAGGATGCCATGGGAAATTCCATACAGGAGTGAAGGGAGTGATGCTAGAGTTCCTGAAGGTCCCTAAGTTTCCACCACATTTTATACATTAGAAGCAGCGTGGGGCAACCAGCCCTAATGGTTCCGAACGTATGGCCTCCAAGGACTCCGAGAAAAGAAGTATTAGATAGTTTTGCAACAGACCGGCCAATGCCAAAACATCGCACCCCCTTAGATGCTGTAAATGGGAAGAGAGAAAATACACCCATGATTAGGGAGTGTAACCCCCATCAGACTTCCCCCTTTGCAACATCTCCAATTTGATGCCAACATGGCGACCCGTCCAGATGTGCTCTCCAAATAGACTGAACCTTATAAAAAAATAGCACAAAAGACACCCAGATAGGAGCATTGTGAAGTAAATAATAGAGATGAGCGAACTTACAGTAAATTCGATTCGTCACAAACTTCTCGGCTCGGCAGTTGATGACTTTTCCTGCATAAATTAGTTCAGCTTTCCGGTGCTCCGCTGGGCTGGAAAAGGTGCATACAGTCCTAGGAGACTCTTTCCTAGGAATGTATCCACCTTTTCCAGCCCACCGGAGCACCTGAAAGCTGAACTAATTTATGCAGGAAGAGTCATCAACTGCCGAGCCGAGAAATTCGTGACGAATCAAATTTACTGTAAGTTCGCTCATCTCTAGTAAATAAAGCAGCTGGAGCATCCTCTTATCAGGGGTTGCAATAATTCCCCAAATTGCCTAGCCTTAGATTTCAATTGACTAATGGTCTGTATAAGTCACCCCCTAAGGCGGGTCTTCAGAGCAACCAAGAAAACAGACTTGGCAACCCGTGTGGATTTAGACTGAAAGTATTCAGAGATAACCGAGGAGACTAAAGAAAACCAATACAGGTCCACAAGTGAGGACCAAAAAGAAGCAGAGTACCTGTAACCAAACTAAGCACCAAAGCAGAGTGGTCAGAGGGGGTATTGTATAGAGCAGTGGTCTTCAACCTGCGGACCTCCAGATGTTGCAAAACTACAACTCCCAGCATGCCCGGACAGCCGTTGGCTGTCCGGGCATGCTGGGAGTTGTAGTTTTGCAACATCTGGAGGTCCGCAGGTTAGAGACCACTGGTATATAGCATAGGTCACTTCATACCGATTCAGAAGCCAAGTCAACATGGGAAAGTGCATAACAAAAATAAGAATGGCATGAATATTGCTATTCTCAAGGATGGTGCCGTTGCCACAGAAAAAGGCCCAATTTAGATAGTAGTTCCCTAAATTTTGAGCCTGGGTCGTCTATTAAAGCAACAGCTGCAGCGCATTTATCCCAGTAAAGATTAGGAACATTATTAAAGTCCACAGCAACAACATAGGGGCTACCGGGAACTGATCAACACATATCATAGGCGCCAACCCAGGCCTTATGTAACAAGAGCAATTTGTCAGTAGTATTCGTCAGGTGAGGGCTAAGCGCTTATGAGGATCACCACCCACCTCACATTCCGGCTAAAAACGTAACAGCGGTAGCCTGGCATGGGAGGAGACAGATAAATAAGGAAAAAGTTAAAGGGGTTATCCAGGAATCAAAAAAACAGAGCTAATATCTTGATCTAAAACCTCTCCCCGTCTGTCTCCAGGTTGGGTGTGGTTTTACAACTTGGCTCCATTCACTTCAATGGAACTGAGCTGCAGAACCACACCCAACCTGGAGACAGACCGGGAGTGGTTTTTGAAAGAAACTTGCTCTGTTTTTCAATTCCTGGATAACCTCTTTAAGCCCATCAGAGCAGGAGCATGAAAATGAAGTTAGACATAGGAAAAGGAGTAACAGTAAAAAGAAGGAGATGAGCCATTCTCAAAACGAACACTAGATGGCAGCAAAAAAAAAAAAAATAAAAAATAAAAATTAAAAATAAGGAACACTGGGTCCATAACCGTGCTAAACAAAAATAGAGACACAAACACAGCCGCACATCCACCATTTGTAATTTGATCTACTTGCTTCTCTGCATAATTAAAAAAACGAACAAGTTGCTATACATTTTGATCAAAAAGTACAAGCCCACTCGCCACGTCAAGGCCACCTAGTCAGAGTGGGTCACAAGAAAGCCGGGTGGCGACCACTGCCTCCGTGACACCAAGCCCACAAGGTAATGACCCGGTGGCCAGGCAGCCCCACTGCTGCCCGACCAAGCCCACGGCTCTGGGCCACACCACTCCACGGACCAAGCATCAATAATTGTGCAATATAAAAACAAACAAAAGCAAACAATGAAAAACAGAAAAAAACATCAGTGCCTGCACCATCACAGAGGCACGAATTATCCTTACTGCCGTGGGTCCCACAGTGAAGGGTAGACTGTGACTTTTGGGCTCAGTCATAAATATTTAAATGGCAAAGCAACATAAATAGAACACCCAGGAGTTCCGGGGGAACGTCACTTACCTGAGGAGACAGGATCACCGGCCACCATCTGCAATTGGCATAAAGCCAGCGAAGCCCTCGTTTAGGCCATTGTCTGAAAGCCTCATGCGTGCCGGATACAACATGGAGTAGGGCACCAGCAAGGCAACTAGGGGAGAGATTTATTAAAACCTGTCCAGAGGAAAAGTGGCTGAGTTGTCCATAGCAACCAATCAGATCGCTTCTTTCATTTTTGAAAAGGCCTCTGAGAAATGAAAGAAGCGATCTGATTGGTTGCTATGGGCAACTCAGCAACTTTTCCTCTGCACAGGTTTTGATAAATCTCCCCCATGATCTGTAAACTAAAGACGTTTCTTACGGACTTCTGGAGAGTACTCGCTGACCATCAATAGCAATATTTGGCTGATTACGGGCAGCATGAAATTATGCATCCCGATCCCTATAGTGCAGCAGTTTGAAAAGAGCGGCCCGTGGAGGAGCACCCGGTAGAATGAGGCGAGTAGGCACTTTATGCGCTCCCTCCACCACTTGTAGAGGCAAAAGCAGTTCCTTCTAATAGATAGATAGAAGTCCCACTTGAAGTTAGGCAGTAGGGTTGGGCCCCTCAGACTTTTCGGGAACCCCAAATACTTAAAGGGGTACTCCACCCCTAGACATCTTATCCCCTATCCAAAGGATAGGGGATAAGATGTCTGATTGCGGGGGTCCTAGTGATCTCTGTGCTGTGCAGAACCCGGCGTTCGTTTAGAGCATCTGGGGCTCCGGAGGCTCATGACGTAAAGGCCACGCCCCCTCAATGCAAGTCTATGGGAGGGGACGTCACGCCCCCTCCCATAGACTTGCATTGAGGGGACGTGATGCCATAAGCCTCTGCCCCGCACCGCCAGTCGTCCAAAATAGAGCGAAGTTCGCTCCGTGCACCGGATGTCTGGGGTGCCACAGCCAAGATCGCGGGAGTTCCTAGCGGCGGGACCCCCGTGATCAGACGACTTAAACCCCTATACTTTGGATAGGGGATAAGATGTCTAGGAGCGGAGTACCCCTTTAAGTAATGGAGGAGTTGCATTGCTTGACTATTCTTAAGATATCCTGTAGTGTTGCACTTCCGCTCCATTATCAGTGTCTGTGACCACCACAGAAGGGATGAAGTCTGCAGTGTTTTTCGTGACATATTCTACTTCATGCTAGTGGTAAATTTTCACCGATACTTGAATCATTTCTTGGTGAAAAATTGCAAAATTTGATGAAAAAATGGAAAATTTTGCATCTTTCTAACTTTGAAGCTCCCTGCTTGTAAGGAAAACAGACATTCCAAATAAATTATATTTTGATTCACATATACAACATGTCTACTTTAAATTTGCATCATAAAGTTGACATGTTTTTACTTTTGGAAGACATCAGGGGGCTTCAAGGTTCAGCAGCAATTTTCCAATTTTTCACAAAATTTTCTAAATCGGATTTTTTCAGGGACCAGTTCAGTTTTGAAGTGGATTTGAAGGGCCTTCTTATTAAAAATACCTGATAAATGACCCCATTATAAAAACTTTATACCCCTCAAAGTATTGAAAATGACATTCAGAAAGTTTGTTAAACCTTTAGGTGTTTCACAGGAATAGCAGCAAAGTGAAGGAGAAAATTCAAAATCTTCATTTTTTACACTCTCATGTTCTCGTAGACCCAGTTTTTGAATCTTTACAAGAGGTATCAGGAGAAAAAGACCTCCAAAATTTGTAACCCAATTTCTCTCGAGTAAGGAAATACCTCATAAATGTATGTCAAGTGTTCGGCGGGCGCAGTAGAGGGCTCAGAAGGGAAGGAGCGACAATGGGATTTTGGAGAGTGAGTTTTTCTGAAATGGTTTTTGGGCATGTCCCATTTAGAAAGCCCCAGAACAGCAGAAAACCCCACATGGCATACCATTTTGGAAACTAAACCCCTCATGGCATGTAACAAGGGGTCCAGTGAGCCTTAACACCCCACAGGTGTTTGACAACTTTTCGTTAAAGTCGGATGTGTAAATGCAGTTTTTTCCCCAAATTTACCATATTTACAAAGGGTAATGGGAGAAAATGCCACCGAAAATTTGTAACCCCATCTCTTCTGAGTATATAAATACCCCATATGTTAGGACGTAAAATGCTCTGCGGGCGAACTACAATGCTCAGAAGAGAAGGAGTCACATTTAGCTTTTGGAAAGCAAATTTTGCTGAAATGTTTTTTTTTTGGGGGGGGGGGGGGGGGGGGGCATGTCGCATTTAGGAAGCCCCTATGATGCCAGAACAGAAAAAAAAACAAAAACACATGGCATACTATTTTGGAAACTACACACCTCAAGGAACGTAACAAGGGGTACAGTGAGCCTTAACACCCCACAGGTGTTTGACGACTTTTTGTGAAAGTTGGATGTGTAAATGAGAAAAAGTCAAATTTTCGCAAAAATGCTGTTTTTTCCCCAAATTTTAAATTTTTACAAGGGGTAATAGGAGAAAATAACCCCCAAAATTTGTAACCCCATTTCTTCTGAGTATGGAAACACCCCATGTGTGGACGTCAAGTGCTCTGCTGGCGTACTACAATGCTCAGAAGAGGAGGAGCACCATTGAGCTTTTTAAAAGAGAATTTGTTTGGAATGGAAGTCAGGGGCCATGTGCATGTACAAAGCCCCCATAGTGCCAGAACTGTGGACCCCCCCCCCCCCACATGTGACCCCATTTTGGAAACTACACCCCTCAGGTAATGTAATAAGGGGTGCAGTGAGTATTTACACCCCACTGGCATTTGACAGATCTTTGGAACAGTGGGCTGTGCAAATGAAAAATGAAATTTTTCATTTTCACGGCTCACTGTTCCAAAAATCTGTCAGACACCTGTGGGGCGTAAATGCTCACTGTACCCCTTATTATATTACGTGAGGGGTGTAGTTTCCAAAATGGGGTCACATGTGGCGGGGGGGGTCCATTGTTCGGGCACTATGGGGGCTTTGTAAACACACGTGGCCTTCAATTCCGGACAAATTTTCTCTTCAAAACATCAATGGCGCTCCTTCTCTTCTGAGCATTGTAGTGCGCCAGCAGAGCACTTCACATCCACACATGGGGTATGTTCTTACTCAGAAGAAATGGGGTTACAAATTTTGTGGGGCTTTATTTCCTATTTTCCTTTGGGAAAATTAAAAATTCAGGGTAACAACAGCATTTTCCCATCCAACTTTAATGAAAATTTGTTTTCCTTAAACACCTGTGGGGTGTTAAGGCTCACTGTACCCCTTGTTACGTTCAGTGAGGGGTGTCGTTTCCGAAATAGTATGATGGAGATTCATAATTTTTTTCTCCGCTTGACTCCAGTCCTTCCAAAGGACTGAGAGACAGAGCTCACTTTACCAGACCACAATAGCAATGTGAACAAGGCCTTGGCTGTGTGAACCATAACGGTGCCATATAATACAATGTTCCATAGCAAAGCATTGAATACAACCACCACATCACAGGGTACAAAAAAATTTGTTAGAATGTTTTTTTAAAATTATTTTTATTGTTTTTGTTAAGTTTTTTTTTCTTAAGTGCCTTCCATGCATATCAGATCCGTCAGCAACAATCCCATGACACTTTTTTTTTTGTAATGATACAGCACCGCAGTTTTACAAGAGCTTGTGCTGCGTCTTATTCAGCAAATGTATTAAACCGTGCAATAAAAAAAAAAAAAAAGAAAAAGAAAAAAAAGTATAAACATTAAAAACACTGACTGTAAAACAGCAGTACGGGGAGAAGGTAGTGTCGCACAAAAAAAAAAAGGAAACAAAAAAACAGCCAAATCCATTGTCATCACATATATACAATATAGATATGTACACATAGATCATCCTCTTAAATGAACAATATCAAAATAGTCTATTCCTATTGAAATCTTCCTAGAACTTTGCTTCGCTCCTCGGACAGGACAAGTAGAAGGGGAATTATTTACATGAACAGAACGGACAAGGACATCGACTCACTAGGGCCACAAATGCTGGGACAGATCTCGATTTTTATACAATGACGAAAAAGAAGGGATGACAGGTGCAGCGGAGACAAAGATGGCCGCTTAAAACATGGCCGCTAATGGAAAATGCATTTACTTGTTAAGAGTTGGAAATTTAACACGTTCTGCCAGGACTTGATACGGTGTATAGATTTATATGTGCATAGGGTCTGTGGTCTGAACAGCAGTATGCATTTAAAAATTCTGTTTTGCCCTGTTCTGTATCTAGGGGTAAGTCACATGATCTTTTTCAGAGCTGCTGATTGGCTGAAAGGCAAAAAATGATTCCTTAGAACCAGCGAATATGTTCTTTTCAGCTGGGTTTTTCACCTTTGTGGTATTGTTTAGGACAGTGTTTCCCAACCAGGGTGCCTCCAGCTGTTGCAAAACTACAACTCCCAGCATGTCGGGACAGTCGAAGGCTTTTTTGTTGTTGTTCAGAACACTTGAAGACGGAGGCGGTGATTGTGACATCACGCATGTTGAATGACACGCCCCCTCTCATAGACATGAATGGAGGGGGAGTGATGTGACCTCACAACCACTGCTGCAGGAACCCAGAGTTTGATTAGAACGTCGGGTGCTGCAGGAGAGCATGGGGGGGGGGGGGGGACCTCTGCGATCAAACATCTTAAAAGGATAAACATTAAAAAAGGATAGGGGATAAGATCTCTAGCAGCAGAGTAACCCTTTAAACCATAGGCCATTTTCCGATGACACGTTCCTTTCTAGGTGCATGTTCACATGTGCTGTATTTTGCTGTGTATATTATGCAGCAGATTTTCCTACCCAATGAGTAGCGAAATCAGCAGCAGAAAATATGTGGCAGTTAGGGTGCATTCACACTACAGAATTCCTGCGGAATTCCACGAGCAGAACTCCGCAGTGTGAACTTTAACAATAATGTGAATGGGTCTCCGCTAGAACCGATCACACTGCGGAATTTCAGCGGTGGACAATTCCGCCACTGAAATTGTTCTGCGCAAAGAAAGAACATGTTCA
>NC_079198.1:117665260-117690260 GCF_029499605.1 Hyla sarda | reverse complement strand
TCTTTCTGCAAAGTCCCCTTTACCATAAAGACAGGAGCAATCATAGAAGATGGTACACATGCTGGGACATGTAGTCCTACTACACCTACATATGATCGTTACCTGTAAAAGGTAAGAACACCTCAGTAAGTGACACGCAATATTACAATGACTAGACCACTGTTTCCAAACAGCGTGCCACCAGATGTTGCAAAACTACAACTCCCAGCATGCCAGGAGTTGCAATTTTTTAACAGCTGTAGGCACCCTGGTTGGGAAACAGTGGGCTATGGGTTCACTTGTTTTTGTCCACCCCATTGCTGTGCCTTACAATTAATAGTGTAGATGGGCATACACTTGTAATGTAACGATACTCATGGAGAAATGTTCTATGGCCCCTAGACCAGTGTGCCTCCAGCTGTTGCATAACTTTAAAATCCCAGCATGCCCCAAAAGCAAAAGGCATTCTGGGAGTTGTATTTCTGCAACAGCTGGAGGCACAGTGGTTGGGAAACACTGCCCTAGACACATCATTCAAGGCTCCAATATTTACATCAGTGTTTCCCAACCAGGGTGCCTCATGCTGTTGCAGAACTACAAATCCCAGCATGCCCGGACAGCGAAAGGCATGCTGGGAGTTGTAGTTCTGCAACAGCTGGAGGCACGCTGGTTGGGAAACGCTGCCCATGACACAATTCTCGACTCCAATATCTACACCAGTGTTTCCCAACCAGGATGACTCCAGCTGTTGCAGAACTACAAATCCCAGCATGCCCGGACAGGGAAAGGCATTCTGGGAGTTGTAGTTCTGCAACAGCTGGAGGCACGCTGGTTGGGAAACACTGCCCTAGACACATCATTCTCGACTCCAATATCTACACCAGTGTTTCCCCAACCAGGGTGACTCCAGCTGTTGCAAAACTACAACTCCCAACATGCCCAGACAGTCTTTGGCTGTCTGGGCATGTCGGGAGTTGTAGTTTTGCAAAAGCTGGAGGCACCCTGGTTGGGGAAACACTGATCTACACGTATGCCCTTTGTGTCCCTTACAGAAGTATTCACCATCCCTTGACAAATAAGGCTAAATCCATCCTTATAATAACATTTTGGCAACCGAAACCTATTGATCGGCTTTGCACTGGCAGAAGCGCACCGCCCCTCGTCATGTGACTGCGGTTGCTCTGTTACATGGCAGTGTAACAGTATAAATTCAAGACACATTAAAAAAAATAAAAGAAGAAAATAAAAAAAGCAGAAAAGCAACACAGTTACACTATTCCTAGCTCATATAAATAAATCAGATATAAAAAAAAAAAAAAAAAAAAGGACTGAGAGCGCCCCAAGAAATGCCACCTGTCCAGGTAGGGGGTAATGAAATGCACATTGATAAGTGAAAGTGCTCGGAGAGATTCTGTCCAGTGTTCTATGAATGGCAGGACGATAGTGAGCGGCTGCAGCTTATCAGGGTGACAAACACGGGTGGCGCCCTCCAGCTGCCAAGAAACTACAACTCCAAGCATGTCCTGGCAGTAATGCTGGGGGTTGCAGAGCGCCGATATAAAGGGTTAACTCATAAGCACTGATATTTCTTAACGGTTGTGATTGTCATCAATGTTAGCAGTTATTTCTTTTTCACTCGTCACTTGGATGTCTTTACCTTCTTTTTTTGTGTGTTTTTTTGTGTGTTTTTTTTCGTATCACATTCATGGTCACTTATACCAACAACACGGAAGGGAATGGGGGGGGGGAAGGGGTTAACAAGACAATAGAGCTATTGTATCTGTTATAGTGCTATACAATTGAGTCCCAGTCAAAATCATCCTGGATGTCATCTGCAGGAAGGGGACGACGTATGTGGAAATTTGTGGACGGCATCATGTGAGCTTGGTTCATTACTCCGTGGTGCCCTGGGGATGAAAAAAAACAAAACAATCCCATATTAATAATTATGCTGTCATAGTCTTGTGTGTGTGTGTGTGTGTGTTAAAGGGGTACTCCGGTGGAAAACATTTTTATTTTTTTTAATCAACTGGTGCCAGAAAGTTAAACAGATTTGTAAATGACTTCTCTTAAAAAATCTTTACCCTTCCAGTACCTTTTAGCAGCTGTATGTTACAGAGGAAATTCTTTTCTTTTTTGTCTTGTCCACAGTGCTCTCTGCTGACACCTGATGCCCGTATCAGGAACTGTCCAGAGCAGGAGAAAATACCCATAGCAAACCTATGCGGACAGAGGTGTCAGCAGAGAGCACTGTGGACAAGACAAAAAAAGAAATGAAAAAAGAAAATAATTTCTTCTGTAGCATGCAGCTGCTAAAAAGTACTGGAAGGGTAAAGATTTTTTAATAGAAGTCATTTACAAATCTGAAAAAAATAGAATATTAGTCCTCAGCTCAATATCAGAAAAAAGATTAATGGAGGATGTCTGGTATCAATAATAGAGAAAAAACACAACACAATTAGTGTATAAATGGTATTTAATAAATATTAAATAGTGCGTTCCCGCAGGGCCCTACGGTAGCGCACAATTGGTTAAAAAAAGGAAATATAAAATACAACAAGTAGTTACACTACAGAGCGAGTGTATCTATTAAGGCTGACAGCCGTATAATGATACACTGGATGATACACTGGGTGATGGTATGTTAAAGTGTTACTCTGATCAGAATAATAATAGATTCAGTGTGCACAAAAAAAAAAAAAAAAAAAGAAGAATAAAAATAATAATAAAACGTTCCTCCTGGAAAGAAAAATGGTTTGATAGAAAAAATGGATGATACAAGAAAAATAAGTCCTGAAAAATAGGTCCTGAAAGTGAAAAGTAGCAGTCCTGTAAATGGTGGAGTTATGACCTGTAGGGTGGATCCTATAATTGGCCTAAAGTAATGTCCTGCAAAAAATAATGTCCTGCAAAAAAACGTATACTGTATATGGTGATACCCTAAGAATTGTTTGAATAGTGGATATTGCAATTAAATCGCTGTTGCCGGTTTCTCCACTCCACAGCCTACAAATAGAAATAAAGTCACTGGCTGTGGAGTGGAGAAACCGGCAACAGCGATTTAATTGCAATATCCACTATTCAAACAATTCTTAGGGTATCACCATATACAGTATACGTTTTTTTGCAGGACATTATTTTTTGCAGGACATTACTTTAGGCCAATTATAGGATCCACCCTACAGGTCATAACTCCACCATTTACAGGACTGCTACTTTTCACTTTCAGGACCTATTTTTCAGGACTTATTTTTCTTGTATCATCCATTTTTTCTATCAAACCATTTTTCTTTCCAGGAGGAACGTTTTATTATTATTTTTATTCTTATTTTTTTATTTTTTTTTTTGTGCACACTGAATCTATTATTATTCTGATCAGAGTAACACTTTAACATACCATCACCCAGTGTATCATCCAGTGTATCATTATACGGCTGTCAGCCTTAATAGATACACTCGCTCTGTAGTGTAACTACTTGTTGTATTTTATATTTCCTTTTTTTAACCAATTGTGCGCTACCGTAGGGCCCTGCGGGAACGCACTATTTAATATTTATTAAATACCATTTATACACTAATTGTGTTGTGTTTTTTCTCTATTATTGATACCAGACATCCTCCATTAATCTTTTTTCTGATATTGAGCTGAGGACTAATATTCTATTTTTTTCACTTTTCTGCATCTCTCTGTGGGGGAGAGCTTTTAGTTAACCTCGCTCATTTTTCTGTGGTTGAGCTACACATATCTACATTTCCCTCATTTACAAATCTGTTTAACTTTCTGGCACCAGTTGATTTAAAAATAACTAAATAAATATATTTTTTTTAAATTCCACCGGAGTACCCCTTCAAAGGAATACGGTAGTGTAATATAACTTATCACCTATCCGATGGATTAGGTTATAGATCGCGGGGGGTCCGACCTCTGGGGCCCCTCCCACAAACTACTGTACAGGGCTGTGGCAGTCCGCAAAAAAAGCGCCGCACAAAGCCCAGTAGGAAGCCGCAGCAGACACGCCCCCTCCACGTATCTCTAAGGGATACATGGAGGGGGCGTTTCAGCCGCAGCATCATGCAGGGACGGAACGCATTCCTGCGGACTGCCACGGCCCCGTACAGGAGATCGCGGGCAGTCCCAGTACTCGTGCCCCCCGCCATCTATAACTTATCTCCTATCCTTCGGATAGATGATAAGTTATATTCCACTACAGTATTCCTTTAAAGGGGTACTCCGGTGGAAAACTTTTTTTTTTTTTTTTTTTATATCAACTGGTGCCAAAAAGTTTAACAGATTTGTAAATTACTTCTATAACAAAATCTTAATCCTTCCAGTACTTTTTAGCTGCTGAATACTACAGAGGACATTCTTTTCTTTTTGGAACACAGAGCTCTCTGCTGAATCACGAGCACAGTGCTCTCTGCTGACACCTCTGTCCATTTTAAAGAACTGTCCCCATAGCAAGCATATGCTGCTCTGGTCAGTTCCTAAAATGGTCAGAGATGTCAGCAGAGAGCACTGTGCTCGTGATGTCAGCAGAGAGCTCTGCGTTCCAAAAAGAAAATAATTTCCTCTGTAGTATTTAGCAGCTAATAAGTACAGGTAGGAATAAGATTTTTTAATAGAAGTGATTTACAAATCTGTTTAACTTTCTGGTACCAGTTGATTTAAAAGTCTTTAAGCCAATGAAGAGGATCCCTACATCTATGAAAACTAAAAGACATGGATAAAAATGTATTTTGTCGGTGAATACTTGTGGCAATAAACGTATGACATAGTAACATGTCAGTATTTGTGATTGGCAGGGGTCTGGGTACTATGGGTAGTGTTTATGGGGGGTTTTCTGTCTTTCAATAAAATTAACTAATTGACCATATTCCTTCTGTGGTGTTTTTTTACAATGGTGTGTACTACTTTTTGGGTTATGTCTAGGTACTATGACCTCAACTGATAGTCTTCCGAGTAGAGTCGAAACAAAGGGGTACAGTGCTTATGCCCTTTAGTTCTGTGCAGAGTCAGAAGTATACGGATCCAATAGAAGCCTATAAGACATTCTGCAAATCTGTATACCATTTGCTTGGCGATCCAAGCAGTAACAAGGGGGCACAGCTGGGTGCTTCTGTGCCTTCTTTCTAGCAATTGGTGGGGGTCTCGGCCCCATCAGTTACAACTTCTAACTTGACTAGGACATGTTAGAAGTTTGCTGAAATTGTGCTGTATTCCTCTCTGTGTGAAATCCGCTGTGTATCAGAAAATACTCTGCCTATTCCCCTATAAGCAGACACACAGCGCAGAGAGATCTGGACACGGGCCCGCACGTTACAGTCATGTGGGCGCGTTCAGCCCGCCTCCAAACCTAACTATACACCACACAGTATTTCCTGATGCGTAGCAGATTTCAGTCATTTGGTTTGCATTGAAATCTGAAGCATCAAATCTGCAGCTTTAAATCCTGCGCTTCAAATATGCACAGAATACTGTACGTGTGAAAACACCCTAAGGGGATATTGAAGTCAGGAGCATTTATCTATCATCCAGACAGGTGATGAATTCTAGAACCACCCGCATGATTTCCAGAAAGTTGCCCCCATGCTTTTTAAGCCTTTATCACCTATCTGACTGGCACACCCCATTAAGCGGAGGATGCCAGGAGACCATAGATTGTATTTAATTGCACAATTGAAAGAATAAACAGCTACATTGTCCATTTACCTACCTCACGGAGACAAGCTGTCTATAGATCCCTTACATACCTGACAAGCCAGATCCTGTAGTGCTCATAGGTGGTAAATGAGTGTAACCTGGGGGTCCCATCATCGAAGTAGGAACATTTTGCCTGGAGTCGAGATAAACATTTCCTAAAAGATAAAAAAAAAATAAAAAAAAAAAGAATAACTTTACAATTTATTGTGCAGCTATTAATGTCTTGTTGAGTATATAAGATCATATGAATAAGCATGATAATTGTGAAATGGCTTTATAGGAGAACTCTTAAAAGGGAATTTCCATCTTAAAGGGGTATTCCAGGCAAAAACTTTTTTTTTATATATATCAACTGGCTCCGGAAAGTTAAACAGATTTGTAAATTACTTCTATTAAAAAATCTTAATCCTTCCAATAGTTATTAGCTTCTGAAGTTGAGTTGCTGTTTTCTGTCTAACTGCTCTCTGATGACTCACGTCCCGGGAGCTGTGCATGGGATATTCTCCCATCATGCAAGGTATATTCTCCCATCATGCACAGCTCCCGTGACATGACATGATCATTGAGCAGTTAGACAGAAAACTTCAGAAGCTAATAACTATTGGAAGGATTAAGATTTTTTAATAGAAGTAATTTACAAATCTGCTTAACTTTCCGGAGCCAGTTGATATATATATATAAAAAAAAAAAAGTTTTTGCCTGGAATACCCCTTTAAAGGAATAACATGTCACTAGAACAGTGTTTCCGAATCAGGGTGCCTTCAGCTATTGCAAAATTATAACTCCCAGCATGCCCGGACAGCCAAAGGCTGTCCGGGCATGCTGGGAGTTGTAGTTTTGCAACAGCTGAAGGCACTTTGGTTTGGAAAAACTGCAATAGAATATATCACTTAAAGGGGTACTCCACTGGAAAACTTTTTTTTCTTAAATGAACTGGAGCAAGAAAGTTAAAACAGATTTGTAAATTACTTCTTTTAAAAAAAAAAATACAAATCCTTCCAGTACTTATCAGCTGCTGTTATGCTCCATAGGAAGTTCTTTACTTTTTGAATTTCCTTTCTGCCTGACCACAGTGATCGCTGTCCATTTTAGGAACTGTCCAGAGCAGGATATGTTTTCTATGGGGATTTGCTCCTACTCTGGACAGTTCCTAAAATGGACAAAGGTGTCAGCAGAGAACACTGTGGTCAGACAGAAAAGAAATTCAAAACTTCCTGTGGATCATAACAGCAGCTAATAAGTACTGGAAGGATTTAGATTTTTTAATAGAAGTAATTTACAAATCTGTTTAACTTTCTGGCACCAGTTGATTTAGATTTTTTTTTCCCAGTGGAGTACCCCTTTAATGATCAGTGGGGGATCAGACTTCTGGGGCCCCTGCAGGACCCCAACACGTGGCGGCCGGGTCCATTGTTTTTTCCTGCACAGTGCTGAACTGGTCATGTGCTGCCCCATTGACATGACTGTGGCTTGGAAACCACTGGCAGGGAAAAGACTAGGAGGCAGTGCTTAAAGGGGTATTCCGGCTTTATACATCTTATTCCCTATCCAAAGGACAGGGGATCAGAAGTAAACAAAGCTGACGCGTTTCCGATCTATTGATCCTAACTCATAGCCTCAATAGATCGGAAACGCGTCAGCTTTGTTTGGGACCCCCATCTTTTTGTGCAATATTTTACATTTTAATATGTCCGTTGTTTGTCTGACACCGTGAAGGTTTTTTAAGGAAGATACCTGAATAAAGATTTATACATTTTTTACTTCTACTTGCTGGCTTTTCTACAGTTTTTCTCAGATTTGTAAATTACTTCTATTACAAAAATCTTAATCCTTCCAGTACTTTTTAGGGGCTATATACTAAAGAGGAAATGCTCATCTTTTTAGATTTCTCTGATGTCATCCACAGTGCTCTCTGCTGACCTCTGCTGTCCATTTTAGGAACAGTCCAGAGCAGGAGAAAATCCCCATAGCAAACATATGCTGCTCTGGACAGTTCCTTAACCCCTTAAGGACCAGGCCATTTTATACCTTAAGGACCGGAGCGTTTTTTGCAATTCTGACCACTGTCACTTTAAACATTAATAACTCTGGAATGCTTTTAGTTATCATTCTGATTCCGAGATTGTTTTTTCGTGACATATTCTACTTTAACTTAGTGGTAAAATTTCATGGTAACTTGCATCCTTTCTTGGTGAAAAATCCCAAAATTTGATGAAAAAAATGAAAATTTTGCATTTTTCTAACTTTGAAGCTCTCTGCTTGTAAGGAAAATGGATATTCAAAATATATTTTTTTTGGGTTCACATATACAATATGTCTACTTTATGTTTGCATCATAAAATTTATGAGTTTTTACTTTTGGAAGACACCAGAGGGCTTCAAAGTTCAGTAGCAATTTTGAAATTTTTCACAAAATTTTCAAACTCACTATTTTTCAGGGACCAGTTCAGTTTTGAAGTGGATTTGAAGGGTCTTCATATTAGAAATACCCCATAAAAGACCCCATTATAAAAACTACACCCCTAAAGTATTCAATAAAACATTCAGTAAGTGTATTAACCCTTTAGGTTTTTCACAGGAATAGCAGCAAAGTGAAGGAGAAAATTCAAAATCTTCATTTTTTACACTCGCATGTTCTTGTAGACCCAATTTTTGAATTTTTGTAAGGGGTAAAAAGGAGAAAATGTTTACTTGTATTTGAAACCCAATTTCTCTCGAGTAAGCACATACCTCATATGTCTATGTTATTTGTTCAGCGGGCGCAGTAGAGGGCTCAGAAGGGAAGGAGCGACAAATGGTTTTTGGGGGGCATGCCGCATTTAGGAAGCCCCTATGGTGCCAGGACAGCAAAAAAAAAACACATGGCATACCATTTTGGAAACTAGACCCCTCAGGGAACGTAACAAGGGGTAAAGTGAACCTTAATATCCTACAGGTGATTCACGACTTTTGCATATGTAAAAAAAATATATATTTTTTTTACCTAAAATGCTTGGTTTCCCAAAAATTTTACATTTTTAAAAAGGGTAATAGCAGAAAATACCCCCCAAAATTTGAAGCCCAATTTCTCCCGATACAGAAAACACCTCGCATGGGGGTGAAAAGTGCTCTGCTGGTGCACTACAGGTCTCAGAAGAGAAGGAGTCACATTTGGCTTTTTGAAAGCAAATTTTGCTCTGGGGGCATGCCGCATTTAGGAAGCCCCTATGGTGCCAGAACAGCAAAAAAAAACCACATGGCATACCATTTTGGAAACTAGACCCCTCGGGGAACGTAACAAGGGGTAACGTGAACCTTAATGCCCTACAGGTGTTTCGCGACTTTTGCATATGTAAGAAAAAATAATTTTTTTTTACCTAAAATACTTGTTTTCCCAAAATGTTTACATTTTTAAAAAGGGTAATAGCGGAAAATACCCCCCAAAATTTGAAGCCCAATTTCTCCCGATTCAGAAAACACCCCATATGGGGGTGAAAAGTGATCTGCTGGCGCACTACAGGTCTCAGAAGAGAAGGAGTAACATTTGGCTTTTTGAAAGCAAATTTTGCTCTGGGGGCATGCCGCATTTAGGAAGCCCCCATGGTGCCAGGACAGCAAAAAAAGCCCACATGGCATACCATTTTGGAAACTAGACCCCTCGGGGAACGTAACAAGGGGTAATGTGAACCTTAATACCCTAC
Organism: Hyla sarda; assembly: GCF_029499605.1. Classification (NCBI taxonomy): domain Eukaryota; kingdom Metazoa; phylum Chordata; class Amphibia; order Anura; family Hylidae; genus Hyla; species Hyla sarda. The sequence goes on along the minus strand of NC_079198.1, from coordinate 117,680,900 downwards.
AGGTGTTTCACGACTTTTGCATATGTAAAAAAATATATATTTTTTTTACCTAAAATGCTTGGCTTCCCAAAATTTTTACAATTTTAAAAAGGGTTATAGCAGAAAATACCCCCCAAAATTTGAAGCCCAATTTCTCCCGATTCAGAAAACACCCCATATGGGTGTGAAAAGTGCTCTGCTGGCGCACTACAGGTCTCAGAAGAGAAGGAGTCACATTTGGCTTTTTGAAAGCGAATTTTGCTCTGGGGGCATGCCGCATTTAGGAAGCCCCTATGGTGCCAGGACAGCAAAAAAAAAACACATGGCATACCATTTTGGAAACTAGACCCCTCGGGGAACGTAACAAGGGGTAATTTGAACCTTAATACCCTACAGGTGTTTCACGACTTTTGCATATGTAAAAAAATATATATTTTTTTTACCTAAAATGCTTGTTTTCCCAAAAATTTTACATTTTTTAAAAGGGTAATAGCAGAAAATACCCCCCAAAATTTGAAGCCCAATTTCTCCCGAGTACGGCGATACCCCATATGTGGCCCTAAACTGTTGCCTTGAAATACGACAGCGCTCCAAAGTGAGAGCGCCATACGCATTTGAGGCCTAAATTAGGGATTGCATAGGGGTGGACATAGGGGAATTCTACGCCAGTGATTCCCAAACAGGGTGCCTCCAGCTGTTGTAAAACTCCCAGCATGCCTGGACAGTCAGTGGCTATCTGGCAATACTGGGAGTAGTTGTTTTGCAACAGCTGGAGGCTCCGTTTTGGAAACAGTGGCGTACCAGACGTTTTTCATTTTTATTGGGGAGGGGGGCTGTGTAGGGGTATGTGTATATGTAGTGTTTTTTACTTTTTATTTTATTTTGTGTTAGTGTAGTGTAGTGTTTTTAGGGTACAGTCGCACGGGCGGGGGGTTCACAGTAGTTTTTCGCTGGCAGTTTGAGCTACGGCAGAAAATTTGACGCAGCTCAAACTTGCAGCCGGATACTTACTTTAATCCTCCGCCCATGTGAGTGTACCCTGTACGTTCACATTGGGGGGGGGGAACATCCAGCTGTTGCAAAACTACAACTCCCAGCATGTACGGTCTATCAGTGCATGCTGGGAGTTGTAGTTTTGCAACCGCTGGAGGCTCCGTTTTGGAAACAGTGGCGTACCAGACATTTTTCATTTTTATTGGGGAGGGGAGGGGGGCTGTGTAGGGGTATGTGTATATGTAGTGTTTTTTTACTTTTTATTTTATTTTGTGTTAGTGTAGTGTAGTGTTTTTAGGGTACAGTCGCACGGGCGGGGGGTTCACAGTCGTTTCTCGCTGGCAGTTTGAGCTGCGGCAGAAATTTTGCCGCACCTCAAACTTGCAGCCGGATACTTACTGTAATCCTCCGCCCATGTGAGTGTACCCTGTACGTTCACATTGGGGGGGGGGGGACATCCAGCTGTTGCAAAACTACAACTCCCAGCATGTACGGTCTATCAGTGGATGCTGGGAGTTGTAGTTTTGCAACAGCTGGAGACACACAGGTTGTGAAACACCGAGTTTGGTAACAAACTCAGTGTTTTGCAACCAGTGTGCCTTCAGCTGTTGCAAAAGCTACAACCCCCAGCATGTACGGACAGCGGAAGGGCATGCTGGGTGTTGTAGTTATGCAACAGCTGGAGGCATACTACTTTGGCTGGGGATGCTGGGGATTGTAGTTATGCAACAGCTGGAGACACACTGGTTTGCTACTTAACTCAGTGTGCCTTCAGCTGTTGCAAAACTACAACTCTCAGCAGTCACCGACAGCCAACGGGCATGCTGGGAGTTGTAGTTATGCAACCACCAGATGCACCACTACAACTCCCAGCATGCACTTTAGCTGATTGTGCAAGCTGGGAGTTGTAGTTACACAACAGCTGAAGGTGCACTTTTCCATAGAAAGAATGTGCCTCCAGCTGTTGCAAAACTACAAGTCCCAGCATGCCCATAAGGGCATGCTGGGAGTTGTGGTGGTCTGCCTCCTGCTGTTGCATAACTACAGCTCCCAGCATGCCCTTTTTGCATGCTGGGAGCTGTTGCTAAGCAACAGCAGGAGGCTGTCACTCACCTCCAGCGATCCTCGCCGCACAGGTCAGTCCCTCGTCGTCTCCGCCGCCGCCGCTTCTCCTGGGGCCCCGATCCCAACAGGGGCGCCGGGGATCGGGGTCCCCAGCACCCGGGGTGCACGTCCCGCACCCGCTCACGTCCTCCAGAAGAGGGGCGGAGCGGGTTGCGGGAGTGACACCCGCAGCAGGCGCCCTGATTGGTCGGCCGGTAATCCGGCCGACGAATCAGGGCGATCGTGAGGTGGCACCAGTGCCACCTCACCCCTGCTGCCTCTGGCTGTTCGGGGCCGTCTCTGACGGCCCCGATCAGCCAATAATTCCGGGTCACCGGGTCACTGGAGACCCGATTGACCCGGAATCCGCCGCAGATCGCTGGACTGAATTGTCCAGCGATCTGCGGCCATCGCCGACATGGGGGGTCATAATGACCCCCCTGGGCGATATGCCCCGATGCCTGCTGAACGATTTCAGCAGGCATCGGGGACCGGCTCCGCTCCAGATGGTTGCGGGGGGCCGGTAAAACACATGACGTTCTCATACGTCATGTGTCCTTAAGGACTCGGAAATGGAGACGTATGAGAACGTCATGTGTCCTTAAGGGGTTAAATGGACAGCAGATGTCAGCAGAGAGCACTGTGGTCATGACATCAGAGAAATCTAAAGAGAAAATAATTTCCTTTTTAGTATATAGCCCCTAAAAAGTACTGAAAGGATTAAGATTTTTTTTTAATAGAAGTAATTTACAAATCTGTTTAAAAAATTTACAAATTTTATTTAAAAAGGAAAAAAAAAAAAAAGAAAAAAAGGTTTTCCACGGGAATACCCCTTTAATTGAATGGATATGGCTCAGGTACACCACAACATATAGTGTGCCAGTACCTACACGTATGGAATTTATTAAAGGAGTACTGCAGTCTTAGACACGTTCCAACTATCAGCAGGATAGGGGTTAAGTGTCTGATCACGGGGGGCCCCAACCACTAGGACTCCCTGTGATCTCCCATATGGTGACCCGGCAGTGCTGTGGCTCATGCATGTGTCGTCGGCCCCTCCATACAGTTCTATGGGAAAGGGGGGTGATGCACAAAAACGCTGCATCTCCACCTCTCCCATAGAGATACATGGAGGGGGGCATCATGCTGCGGCCGACACTCCTCCTGCATGGGCATAGCCGGGACCCCATACAGGAGAACGCGAGGATTCCCAGCGTTCGGACTCCCTGCGATCAGACACTTATCTACTATCCTGCAGATAGGGGACAAGTGACTAGGGCTGCAGATCTTTTTAAAGGAAAACTGTCAGCAAGTTCACCCACACTAATCCCAGTACATTGGGTTATAGTGTGAGTGAACAGGCGTCTGTAACATGCTCATTTGATTTGCCCGAGTTTGCGTCCCCTAAAGTGTCCGCCATCCATCCCGGCTTTGCGCGCAGCAGGTGGGTCCCCCGCCGGCAATCTTATTTTGTGTTCCGGAGGCAGGTGCCCGAAGCCCGCCCCCCTTGTTGCACATTCATTTTTGGCTTCTCAACGTCCTAATGACGTGGAGTCATCCGCTACCCTAAGCGCTACGATCTGTCTTCCGAGCACATGCTCTGTTTTTCGGTGCAGAGCGGTTCTGAGGACGCACAGCTCTCACTTCATCAGGACAGAGAGCTGGGTAAAAAAAAAAAAAAACAACAGTACATGCGCTCGGAAGACAGATCGTAGCACTTAGGGGGGGCAAATAACTCCACGTCATTAGGACGTGGAGAAGCAAAAAATGAATATGCAACAAGAGGGGCGGGCTTTGGGCGCCTGCCTCCGGAACACAAAATAAGATTGCCGGCGGGGGACCCACCTGCTGTGCGCAGAACCGGGATGGATGGTGGACACTTTGGATTTGATTTGCTGTAATGGAGCTGTACTTTGCCTGGAGCTGATTGTGTCTGAAACTTAGAAAATAATTTTTACATTTTTTCAAAATTTTTATTTTGTTTCTAAGCCAAGTGTCAAGGTCACGAGTCGAGAAGCTCAAGTGCCACAACCTGACATGTCTCCTAATTCACCTACACCTCCCAACCCTTCCTTATTTGATGTACAGAGCTCTGTGTGTCAGTCAAGGAAAGAGGGGAGAGAGAGCCAGGAGGCCTTCCAGATTGTGGCACTTGAGCAGCTTGGCAACACCTCTTTGACACTTAGCTGAAAAATAAAATAAATAAAATGAAAAGATTTTGTAGGTTTTGCAACCACCATTAGCTCCAAGAAAGGCTTGGTTTGGTTTAAAAGGGGTACTCCGGTGGAATTAATTCTTTTATTTTTAAATCAACTGCTGCCAGAAAGTTAAACAGATTTGTAAATTACTTCTACTAAAAAATATTAATCCTTCCAGTACTTATCAGCTGCTGAATACTACAGAGGAAATCCTTTTATTTTTGGAACACTGACATAACGAGCACAGAGTAGGAGAAAACCCCCATAGCAAACATATGCTGCTCTGGTCAGTTCCCTAAAATGGACAGAGATGTCAGCAGAGAGCACTGTGGTCATGATGTCAGCAGAGAGCACTGTGTTCCAAAAAGAAAATAATTTTCTCTGTAGTATCCAGCAGCTAATAAGTACTGGAAGGATTAAGATTTTTTAATTGAAGTAATTTACAAATCTGTTTAACTTTCTGGCACCAGTTGATTTAAAAAAATAAAATAAAAATAGTTTTCCACCGGAGTAATCCTTTAATACCCTAACAGCTATCCAATGGTGTCTGCAGCTCTTAGCAGCAAATAGAACTGACAGATTCCTTTAGCAATGAAAGCCTAAGAATATTTTCTTTGTTACCATTTCTCTCTTTTGGTTTCTGGTTTTCTTCCCTTTGAATTCCATACCTGTCCCAAGGTGCTGTGTGGGTTTCGCATTATGCATGTTACCATGACATACAGGTGACTGGACATTGCTCTGCGGGTGGATGAACCCGGTGTGATTGAAGAATTCACTGAGCGAAGAACAAAGGTCTGCGAGCTGAACCTGATCCAGGGACCAGTTCTTAAGATCCGCTTGTCTCATACTTTCCATTAAACCTGAAAAAGAGGGAGAATAATGTATTAATATGCTATAGAAACGCAAAAAGTGAAAAGAAAGGAATAAATCAGGAATAAGATGCAGCTTTCGCATGGCACACTATCTTGGAGTAACCGCTATCTTGTTGTTCTATATGCATCGGTTACCTGGTCTACGGCAAAACTACAATTCCCAGCATGCCCGGACAGCCGTTGGCTGTCCGGGCATGCTGGGAGTTGTAGTTTTGCAACATCTGGAGGGCCAGAGGTTGGAGACCACTGCTCTAGGGTAAAGAGGTCTTTCCTGGCGAATACATTTGGTTATGTTGTAGCCTTGTGCTAAAATACATAATTAATTTTTTTATTTTTTTTATTTACATTTTATGCCATCAATCTGCATCATGTCTGGAGAAAAACAGAAACTGCCCATCACCTGCCCAATACCATCTCTACAGTGATCATGGTGGGGGCAGCATCATGTCTGGGGGAAACCAGGCACTGCCCATCACCTGCCCAATACCATCCCTACAGTGATCATGGTGGGGGCAGCATCATGTCTGGGGGAGACCAGGCACTGCCCATCACCTGCCCAATACCATCCCTACAGTGATCATGGTGGGGGCAGCATCATGTCTGGGGGAGACCAAGCACTGCCCATCACCTGCCCAATACCATCCCTACAGTGATCATGGTGGGGGCAGCATCATGTCTGGGGGAGACCAGGCACTGCCCATCACCTGCCCAATACCATCCCTACAGTGATCATGGTGGGGGCAGCATCATGTCTGGGGGAGACCAGGCACTGCCCATCACCTGCCCAATACCATCCCTACAGTGATCATGGTGGGGGCAGCATCATGTCTGGGGGAAACCAGGCACTGCCCATCAACTGCCCAATACCATCCCTACAGTGATCATGGTGGGGGCAGCATCATGTCTGGAGGAAACCAGGCACTGCCCATTACCTGCCCAATACCATCCCTACAGTGATCATGGTGGGGGCAGCATCATGGCCGGGGGAAACCAGGCACTGCCCATCACCTGCCCAATACCATCCCTACAGTGATCATGGTGGGGGCAGCATCATGTCCGGGGGAAACCAGGCACTGCCCATCATCTGCCCAATACCATCCCTACAGTGATCATGGTGGGGGCAGCATCATGTCTGGAGGAAACCAGGCACTGCCCATCACCTGCCCAATACCATCCCTACAGTGATCATGGTGGGGGCAGCATCATGTCTGGAGGAAACAAGGCACTGCCAATCACCTGCCCAATACCATCCCTACAGTGATCATGGTGGGGGCAGCATCATGTCTGGAGGAAACCAGGCACTGCCCATCAGCTGCCCAATACCATCCCTACAGTGATCATGGTGGGGGCAGTATCATGTCTGGTGGAAACCAGGTACTGCCCATCACCTGCCCAATACCAACCCTACAGTGATCATGGTGGGGGCAGCATCATGTCTGGGGGAAACCAGGCAGTGCCCATCACCTGCCCAATACCATCCCTACAGTGATCATGGTGGGGGCAGCATCATGTCTGGGGGAAACCAGGCAGTGCCCATCACCTGCCCAATACCATCCCTACAGTGATCATGGTGGGGGCAGCCACTGCCCATCACCTGCCCAATACCATCCCTACAGTGACCATGGTGGGGGCAGCATCATGTCTGGGGGATACCAGGCACTGCCCATTACCTGCCCAATATCATCCCTACAGTGATCATGGTGGGGGCAGCATCATGTCTGGAGGAAACCAGGCACTGCCCATCACCTGCCCAATACCATCCCTACAGTGATCATGGTGGGGGCAGAATTATGCTGTGGGGGCATAATTCTGCGCCCAAGGGTATGAATACCTATGTCACTGCAAGAGTTTAATTTTTACTTTTCAGTAAATTAGTTAAGATTTGCAATTGTGTTTTTACTTTGCCGTTATGGAGAATAAAGTGCAGAAAGATGGGGGAAATTGGAATTTATGAAAAATTTTGGAACAAGGAACAATATAAAAAAATTTGAAAAATGTGAAAAGATCTGAAAACTTTGTGAATGCATTGTACATATAACTCTACAATGACAACAGCACTGTCCCGATAGCCAGGGGCTAATGACGGCCCCCAAATAAATGCAGGTAAGTTATCATGTGCTTGTAGAGGAACGGAGAGAAATCCTGTTATGTGTTTTATACGGAGGCTTTTTTTATGACTGCCGTTCAGGATCCTTTCTCACTCTCCCCGGTGACTAGCAGAGCTGGGATACAGTTTCTCTCTATATGATTTGCAGGCACATGACTTAGGAGAATCGTCTTTGATCACATTTATGTGCCACTGCATATGGAAGGATGCGCAGACGCTTGTGGAAACCTAAAGCAGGATAAACGTGGAAGTTGTAAATTTACGTAGGTGCACGGAGTACATAAATCCGCCATGGGCTCCGGGAGTATATGTAATACACAGATGTCGGAGGAGCCCTTGTACTGGGTGTTTTATAGACGCTGCATAAGGCCTGAGCTTTTAGTCTGCCAAATCTCAGAGCTGCGATTCATTCCTGGGACTCTGCTCCAATTCCAGAAACGTTGCGCTATAAATTGCTGACTGGTTTAGAATATAAATGGACGCCAGATGTATATTACAGAACACTGGGGGAAGCTGCCATTTTGTGAGTTATACAAATACGTATTAGGAGTTCTTAAAGGGGTATTCCAGCTTTATACATCTTATCCAAAGTATAGGGGATAAGATGTATGATCGCAGGGGTCCCACCGCTGGGGACCCCCACGATCTCGGCACAGCCCCTGGCATTCTGTGCCGGACATTGCCTCCGAGACGGTGAAGTGACTTCACGGCCACGCCTCCTAGTAATGCCACGCCCCCTCCATTCATGTCTATGGGAGGGGGCGTGACGGTAGGTCATGCCCCCTCCCATAGACATGAATGGAGGGGGCGTGACGTGACTAGGGGCGTCGCAGTGACATTACTAGGGGCGTGGCAGTGACATCATTAGCGAGCATAGCTGTGAAGTCACTAGGGGGCGTGGCCGTGATGCAACTAGGGGTGTGGCCATGATGCAACTAGGGGCGTGGCCGTGATGCAACTAGGGGCGTGGCCGTGATGCAACTAGGGGGTGTAGCCATAACGTCACCGGGGGTTGCACAGAGGCCGTGGGGGTCCCCAACAGCGGGACCCTCGAGATCATACATCTTATCCCCTTATCCTTTGGGTAGGGGATAAGATGTATAAACCGGAATATCCCTTTAAGAAAGCAAAGTCTCAGACTGTGAGCTGCTGAAATTGAGGAGCTCCACCAAAAAGTTAAAAACTTTCTGTTCTCTTGACAACAAGAAGTTACAGGGAACCAGGTTGTCCCTGGTGTCTCAGTGCTTAGATCTGATGCCTTGCAGCACTGTGGTCCTGGTTTCAAATCCAACCAAGATCTGCTGGGAGTTTGTATGTTCACCCTGTATCTGGTGGGTTTCCACCGAGAACTCCAGATACACCAAAACCCACCAAAAAAATCATACTGGTTTATCTTGAATGTCTATTGTAAGCTCCAATGGTGACAGTGACCAATGAAAGGGATGACCATAACAGTACTATTGATGCAGAAGGTTGGCCATATATCTTTAAAGGTCATAAATAAATAACTCGTTCTGGCACCACCTTGATAAGGATAAAGCCAACTGCGTTCTATTCTAAGTCACCCAAATGCATACATGCTTGGAAAGCGAAAATTGTTATTAGAGAGAAAGTCAACGCTAGAATTATTGTGTCCACCAGAGAACACAAGTATCAGGCAGCTGAAATCCAACATATCAGACCCTTCTCTTTTCTGCTATCAGGGGGCCCATATACAGTGGATGGTAGTCTGGTTCCACCGATATAGGCAAGGGTGAGCTTATCCCAAGATCCATAGTCACTCCCTATCCATGAGACCGCCACTGATCACAAAAACAGAGGTCAACGGACCTCTGAATAGAGCAGAAGTGAGGATAGGTGGCCAGCTCTCCACCCATTCTCTATGGGGCTTCTGAACATTGCTGAGCTGGAAGAGGATACCTTTAAACTTTGGAATAACGCATTTAAGACTTTAGATCAGCACACAGAGACACAGTAAAACTGTAGCATTACCTTGACTTATGCTTCATCCTACAGGGGTTAACTAGCATTAGAGAAACAGCTGACTTATAAAAAAAAATATATATATGGTTTGGTAGCTCCGTCCCATAGAAGTGAGCGCTGTATTTGGAAGAAAACACCTTTGTTTTGCTATTGCTAGATAATCCATTTAATGCTTCTCAACTAAATATCAGAAGTAAGTTGCAAGAATCCTTAAGTGAAGTCATGAATCTTACAATAGTCTTTAAGGGGTACTCCGCCCCTAGAGATCTTATCCCCTATCCAAAGGATAGGGGATAAGATGTCTAATCGCGATGGTCCCGCCGCTGGGGACCCCTGCGATCTCGGCTGCGGCACCCCAGACATCCGATGCACAGAGCAGACTTCGCTCTGTGCCGGATGACTGGTGATGTGGCGAGGAGGCTCGTTAAGTCACGGTCACGTCCCACTCGTGACGTCACAGCCACGCCCCCTCAATTCAAGTCTGTGGGAGGGGCGTGACGTCACCCCCCCTCCCATAGACTTGCATTGAGGGGGCATGGCCATGGCGTCACGAGCGGGCGTGACTGTGATGTCACTTGCCTCCGGTGCTGCACCCAATGTTCTAAATGAACGCCGGGTGCAGCAGGGAGATCCCTAGGGTCCCCAGTGGCGGAAACCCCGCGATCAGACATCTTATCCCCTATCCTTTGGATAGGGGATAAGATGTCTAGGGGCAGAGTACTTTCATCGGGCGGCATTGAGGTCACTTACAAGTCAACCATTTCTACTCAACTTGCAGGCCACTCTGTGTTGCCCCAAGCCCCAAAATATATTAAAACACTGTGTACACCTACACATCCCTTTCTACATATACAAACCTTGGAACTGGGAGAGATCCACATCTGTCCAGTTGGCACTGCTGGCAATACGGCAGCTTTCTTTTAGCATGTCTAAAGTTGAGTACCAGTCTGAGGGGGGACAAAAAAAAAAAAAAAAGTGAAAAACCATTTTCATGTAACTTAGTTATGCAGCGATATCTACTCTATTCCTAGGTAGCTTTACCACTCAGGGGTCTGAGAAAGCAAGGTAAGTACCTGGGAGTTGAATTTTGTCATTTCTAAACAAAAAGAATGACTCAGTACATGACAAATAGAATAAAGCTAGATCCTAAATCTGTTATGCTACAATTGCCAGCGTGTTCCCATCCAGTAGCTCATATAAAAAATAAGATGGATGTTGCCCGTGTCCATACAACCAGCAGTGCCACATAGTCATTTCAGCGACACGACTAAATAAGAGCATTTAATCCTGTTGAATAGGATCCCAGATTCTGCTTTGCATCAGACAGAATGAGTTCGCGAATCTCCTAATCTCAATTAAATAAGGGCTATGAATAGATCCTGAAAACCCAAGACAATATCCCAAAATTATTCTTGTCCACGCACCGGAGAGCAAGAACTAAACATGTTCTCTATTACTTCACATGACAGCACAATACACAATGAAAAATAATACCGCAGAAAGTTTACAGATACAGCCATGCCACCTACTGATTCCAAGCGAAGGCGCTATTTAGTATGTGGGCTGTCACACCACAGTGCCATATTTGTGCCAGCGCTTATTTTCTATACAGGGAGTTCTAAAAAATAATTAGGTCTCTTCAATGGGGTCAAGGATATCTTCACCTTTGCAAACAATTTTTATTGATCCAATGCATGTAAATTAAGAAAAGCAGCTTAAGGCTGGTTTCACACCACGTTTTTGCAATACAGTTCCGGTATCAGTTTTTTTTCTTTCTTTTTTAAATAAAACTGATTCCTCTAAACTGGACTAAACTGAATTAAAATGTGTGTACAAATTTTAACCCGTATACGGTTGACAACCCTATACAGTTTTAAAAAAATTATGTCCGGTTGCATCGGTTTTTAAGAAAAAAAACTGTATACGTTTTTAACTTTTTTTTTTTTCTTTTTTTTTTTTTAAACCTGATCCTGCGTCACGTATTACTGACAAACTGTGCAATTCAAGACTGACCGCATACGCTGTAGTCTGTAACCATGGAAACACAAGTCGTGCGGATGGCTCCCTGGATCCTACGGAAGCCGGTGAGTTGCAACATCTGGAGGGCTACAGTCTGAGACCACTATACAGTGGTCTGTTAAATATAGCCCCCAAGATGTTGCAAAACTACAACTCCCAGCATGCCCAGACAGCTGTTTGCTGTGTGGACATGCTGGGATTTGTAGATTTGCAACAGCTGGAGGGTCACAGTTTGGAGATCACTGTGCACTGTAGTCTGTAACCATGGAAACAAGTCTGCACATGAGCTGTATACAAAAAAAAAAAAAAACACAAGATTTTTGATTCATTAAAGGGGTACACCACTGGAAAACATTTTCTTTTATATCAACTGGTGCCAGAAAGTTAAACACATTTGAAAATGACTTCTATTAAAAAATCTTAATTCCTCCAGTACTTATCAGCTGCTGTATACTACAGAGGAAGTTATTTTCTTTTCGAATTTCCTTTCTGTCTGACCACAGTGCTCTCTGCTGACAACTCTGTCCATATCAGGAACTGTCCAGAGCAGAATAGGTTTGCTATGGGGATTTGCTCCTGCTCAGGACAGTTCCTGACATGGACAGAGGTGTCAGCAGAGAGCACTGTGGTCAGACAGAAAGGAAATTCAAAAAGAAAAGAACTTCCTCCGGAACATACAGCAGCTGATAAGTACTGGAAGGATTAAGATTTTTTTTTTTTTAAAGTAATTTACAAATCTGTTTTAACTTTCTGGCACCAGTTGATTTAAAATAAAATGTTTTCCAGCGGAGTACCCCTTTAAAGTGCTACTATAATTTATTTAAAAAATAAAAAAAGACTGACAGGTCACACAGACGCGTTACACATGAGATCCTCACTGATCTTTAGAACAGTGTTTCCCAACCAGGGTGCCTCCAGCTGTTGCAAAACTACAACTCCCAGCATGCCCGGACAGCCAAAGGCTGTCCGGGCATGCTGGGAGTTGTAGTTTTGCAACAGCTGGAGGCACCGTGGTTGGGAAACACTGCTTTAGAAGCAGCACGACTCCCTGTAGGAGACTGGTTCCATACATTTATAATAGAGCCTGTTTCCTGCATTGAGGTGGACTGAATGGATGAGGTATATAAGGTGCATTAATATTAGTAATGGACAATCATAGTTAAAAATGGGTATTCAGACCTCAAGGAACATTTAGTGGGATGATGATATGATTTTAGTTTTTTTTTTACAATAAAATAAGGTATACCGTAATTTATAATAATATATTATATAATAGAGGCTGGAGATGCCGCTGGTATTACAATATAGTTTTATTCATCACAGCCTGAACATATCTCGACCGAGCCGGACGCTGCTCCGTGCCATCCAGAAATCAGACCACGTCTCGCTCGGCAGGAAGGCAAGTTCCACCACCTCCTACCGCAATAATTTGCGCACCGCTCCAGGATCGCAGGTACTTTTCATCCAGCAGGCCAGGCACATACCCATGCCACTGCGTATTAGGGGTGCGAATCGCCAAGAATTTGGCGATACGATTCGAATCGCGATACCAGTGTGGCAATTCGATATATCGAGATACCGTCTAGGTGACGATACATCGCGATATATCCCGATACATCGCCCACCAGGGAGCATTCACAGATCCCTTCACTACGATCTAGTACTCCGGCGTGCACTTTTCTCATTTTATCCCGTCTGGGCTGCAAAATAAATGAAAACGCACTCTCTTACCTGCAAACGAGCCCCCGGAGCTCCGGTACACTCCGGTACAGGTGTTCGGTCCCCGGGCTGTATTCTTCTTACTTCCTGTTAGCCCGGCACGTCACACGGAGCTTCAGCCTATCACCGGCTGAGGCGGGACATCGCTGCGGCTGGTGATAGGCTGAAGCTCCGTGTGACGTGCCGGGCTAACAGGAAGTAAGAAGAATACAGCCCGGGGACCGAACACCTGTACCGGAGCTCCGGGGGCTCGTTTGCAGGTAAGAGAAAGTGCGTTTTCATTTATTTTGCAGCCCGGACGGGATAAAATGAGAAAAGTGCGCGCCGGACTACTCCTTTAATAGCCAGCCTCGGTGATCGCCGCATGCTGGCTATTAGCGGCGGCCCCCGGCTACTGAGAACAGTCGGGGGCTGCAGAGTATGGAGCGGGCACGAGTCGGAGCCCGCTCCATACACCCAGAGCGACGCCGCGTCAGATCCGGCCTGCCCGGCTCCACAAATGTGGAACTTTTATCTCCTGATGCTCAGGACATGCTGTTCCGGGCGTCAGGAGATACAAATTCCACATCCCTAAAAGAATCGATTCAAAAATATTTTGAATCGATTCAGTATCGCCAAGTGAAAAAATCGCGATAATCGCGCTAATCGATTTTTTCTTACATCCCTACTGCGTATAGACTGCAATTACAATTTCTCCTGCATTCCATTTTCTCTTGCATTTCTACAATACTAGGAGCTGACATTTCAGACACATCAGAGCTTTGGCAGCGGCGCTGCAGGGTTATGAACATTGTACAAAAAGACATTATCAACTTAAAAGGGGTACTCCGGTGGAAACTTATTTTTTTTATTTTTTAAATCAACTGGTGCTAGAAAGTTAAACAGATTTGTAAATTACTTCTATTAAAATATATTAATCCTTCCAGTACTTATTAGCTGCTGAATACTACAGAGGAAATTATTTTATTTTTGGAACACAGAGCTCCCTGTTGACATCTCTGTCCATTTTAAGAACTGCCCTGAGTAAAAAGAAATCCCCATAGCAAACATATGCTGCTCTGGTCAGTTCCTAAAATGGACAGAGATGTCAGCAGAGAGCACTGTGCTCGTGATGTCAGCAGAGAGCTCTGTGTTCCAAAAAGAAAAGAATTTCCTATGTAGTATTCAGCATCTAATAAGTACTGGAAGGATTAAGATTTTTTTTAATAGAAGTAATTTACAAATCTGTTTAACTTTCTGGCACCAGTGGATTTAAAAAAAAAGTTTTCCACCGGAGAGTACCCCTTTAACCCCTTAAGGACCCAGGACGTATACATACGCCCGTGGGGATTTCCGGCGGGGACCGGACCCGGGGTGACTGCTGATAGCCATCAGCAGGCACCCCGCGCAAATGCCCAGGGGGGTTATCAGACCCCCTCCATGTCGGCGATCGGCGCAGATAGGTGAATTCACACCTGCGATTTGCGCGATTCCGGGTCATACGGGTCTATGGTGACCCGGGATATAAGGGGGATCGCGGTTGTCTAAGACACACACGATTCCCCTCAAGGGATAGGAGTGAGGTGGCAGGGTTGCCACACCTCCTATCCCTGCTATTGGTCGTATAGACGCAACGACCTATAGCAGATCGGGGACAGGGGGATTAAGGCCGAGCAGGACGGGGAAACCGAAGAGGACCGACGGCAGAAGATCCACTTACCCATCTGGAGGCAGACTGATCGGCGGGCGGCGATGTTGTATGATGGCTCCCTGGATCCTATGGAAGCTGGTGAGTTGCAACATCTGGAGGGCTACAGTCTGAGATCACTTTACAGTGGTCTGTAAACTATAGCCCTCGAGATGTTGAAAAACTACAACTCCCAGCATGCCCAGACAGCTGTTCGCTGTGTGGACATGCTGGGATTTGTAGTTTTGCAACAGCTGGAGGGTCACAGTTTGGAGATCACTGTGCAGTGGTCTAACTGTAGCCCTCCAGATGTTGCAAAACTGCAAATCCCAGCATGCCCAAACAGCAAACAGCTGTATCGGCATGCTGGGAGTTGTAGTGGCGTACCTCCAGCTGTTGCATAACTACATCTCCCAGCATGCCCTCCAGCAATCAGTACATGCTGGGAGTTGTAGTTTTGAAACAGCTGGAGGCACATTGGTTGGAAAATACTGAGGAAATGGAACCTAACTGAAGGTTTTCCAACCAGTGTGCCTCCAGTTATTGCAAAAGTAGAACTCCCAGCATGCACGGTCTGTCAGTAATGCTGGAAATTGTAGTTTTGGAACAGGTGGAGGTTTGTCCCTCATGTGAATGTATAGGGTACATTCACATGAGCAGGTTTACAGTAAGTTTCCTGCTTCAAGTTTGGTCTGCGGCAAATTTTTCACCGCAGCGCAAACTCCTAGCGGGGAAACTCACCGTAACCCGCCAGTGTGAATGTACCCTAAAAAACACTACACCACACTAACACATAATAAAGGGTAAGACACTTCATATACACCCCTTACACTGTTTCCCCCCCCCCCCCCCCCCCCCCCCAATAAAAATGAAAAACGTATTGTGCGGCAGGGTTTCCAAAACGGAGCCTCCAGCTGTTGCAAAATAACAACTCCCAGCATTTCCAGACAGCCAATGACTGTCCAGGCATGCTGGGAGTTTAGCAACCGCTGGAGGCACC
>NC_079198.1:117641096-117665060 GCF_029499605.1 Hyla sarda | reverse complement strand
TGCTGTGCAGAATGCTGAGCAGTGTGCTGTGCAGAATGCTGAGCAGTGTGCTGTATAGAATGCTGAGCAGTGTGCTGTACAGAATGCGGAGAAGAGTGCTGTACAGAATGGGGAGCAGAGTGCTGTACAGAATGGGGAGCAGAGTGCTGTACAGAATGCTGAGCAGAGTGCTGAGCAGAATGCTGTACAGAATGCTGAGCAGAGTGCTGTACAGAATGCTGAGCAGTGTGCTGTGCTTGATGCGGTGAATGCTGTGCGGGGTGCGGAGCGCGTTGCTGAGGGTGCTGAGGTTGGTGACAGTGAGATGCGTGCTGGTTTGGGTGCTGATGATGGACTACAGTGTGATGTATGTGTGGTGACTGCTGGGACTGCTGTGTGTGGATTGGAGACATGTGGGACATGTGCACTTGTCCCATAGAGTCACCCACAGTTGTGCCAAGATTGCTCGCATGGCTATTTGTCAGGTTATTTTGGCTGCCGTGCTGCTGAGAACTCATTGTGCTACTAGGGGAGTGTTGGTAAGAGCAGGGAGAATGTGTCTGCTGGGAGGATTCTGACTGGAGACTCATCAGTCCTGGAAAAAGACAAAAAAAGGCGAGAATATGGTTATTTCCGAAGGTAGTAAAGACACTTTACTTGTAGAACAGAGTTATAGTTGGACAATACTTTACTGCAAAAGCCCCTTACATAGGAAAGGTTGAACTGTTTTTTAGGACTACAGGAGAGGTGATCAATCACTGATCGTCTGGGTGCAGATATCAGCCAAGCCTGATGATCAGCACTTTAACTATCCGGCCCCAACACTATGCAATGAACAGTGCCAGATGTAATTTGTCAGTTTGCAGTATCAATAGTTGAGTAGCCACAGATTGAGGAATTCTACCTTGCAATATCTAACAGGTGAAATAAAAATGTTTAAAGTAGGGTATGTGTGCCATATATATGGTAACAGGGAGTTTGTGGAGCCTCCGAACCTCAGGTCCTAAACTGGGCATAATATGGAGAAAGGTTTCCCAACCTGTGGCTCTCTAGCTGCTATAAAACTACTACTGCAATGTTGGGAGTTGTAATTCTGCAACAACTGGAGTGCCATAGGTTGGGAAACATTGCGCCATGTTATGCCCAGTACAGGGCCTGAGGTTTGGTAGCGCTATCAGTTTTGCCTGGAGTGTACATATTTAAAGGGGAACTCCACCCCTATACAGCTTATCCTTTAAATAGTGGATAAGATGTCTAGGGCTGGAGAAACCCTTTAAATTCATGTTAAAAGATACTGTTTATTTGCTTTTTGCATCACTATTATTACTTCAATAAGCTGATCCATCTAGAAAATTGATTGAAAAGCAGGATTTATAAAGGAAGCAGAACAATATCACATCCCGTCCACTCCACCTACCTTGGCTTATAGACTGAGCAAATACATTCTTGTATAGGCTTCGAAATGAATCACTGAGATCTTCAAAGTTATACTCGTGGAAAAGTTTTTCTCGCTCTGGTGTGTTGTACTGTGACTGCTGCGGTAATGTTGGAGTGGGTTGCTCAGGATGGCTCGATACCTAGGAGTCAATGAGAAAACATTGTAATAGGTTGAATAACTTGTGCAATCTGATGCTTAAAGGAGTACTCAACCCCTAGACATCTTATCCCCTATCCGAAGGATATGGGATAAGATGTCTGATCACTGGGGTCCCGCAACTGGGGACCCCACTATCTCAGCTGCGGCAACCCAATGCTCTACCAGACGCTCCTCATGATGTCACGCCCTACCCCCCTCAATGCAAGTCTATGGGAGTGGGTGTGAAAGCCGTCACGCCTCCTCCCATAGACTTGCATTGAGGGGGCGGGGCGTGACATGAGAGGGCAGGGCTATGACATAACGAGTTCCCGGCGCCAGTTCCAAACGCTGAGCAGCAGAGTACCCCTTTACTAACACAGGCTGGTCGGTCTTCAAGTTGCACAATTCAGTTTCCCATAGAAAAGAAAAAGATCCCACCCCATCTGCATGAAACTTTACCAGGCCTTCAGTTCTGATAATCGTATGATAAAGCTTTACAACAACCAGAAATGCATTAACATCTAGTGATAATGGGCCTTGTAATACAGGATCACTGACATTTATAGTGTAAACATGTCAGAAGCGCCAAAGACATAAACTCATAAGCGTCAGAGATTTATGTCAAAATGTAAGACGTGAGCTTAGGAAAACATCCCACAGCTCATGAGAAATGTATTCGGAAGCTTGATAGAGCTTCAGTTACTGGATAGAGATTTCATACACTGTGTGTGTCTGCACATAGATAGAAATCAGCAACAACAGTCTAATATTCTGTAGATCCCTGTATATGACGGCAGGCAGCTGTGACCCCCTATATGACGGCAGGGCAGCTGTGACCCCTATATGCCGGCAGGGCAGCTGTGACCCCCTATATGACGGCAGGGCAGCTGTGACCCCCTATATGCCGGCAGGGCAGCTGTGACCCCCTATATGCCGGCAGGGCAGCTGTGACCCCCTATATGCCGGCAGGGCAGCTGTGACCCCCTATATGACGGCAGGGCAGCTGTGACCCCCTATATGACGGCAGGGCAGCTGTGACCCCCTATATGATGGCAGGGCAGCTGTGACCCCCCTATATGACGGTCGGACTACACAAGACTTGAGAACGTGTCCTGAGGTATCTGCACCTAGACGTCTGTTCAGTGCCCCTTCTGCTCAATTTAATGCCTCCTCTTTGCCCATTTGCCATTCGTTGCCTATTTAGGCCCCGTTCCCATGACATTAAATGCTTCTGCTGTACACAATAATGCTCTGTTTACACTACTATCTTAAAGGGGTACTCCACCCCTAGACATCATATGCCCTATCCAAAGGATAAGATGTCTGATTGCGGAGGATGCGTTGCTGGGACCCCCGCCATCTCTGTGCAGCACCCGGCATTCATTTAGAATGCTGGGTGCGGGCGGCGGGGGTCGTGACATCACGGTCAAGCTCCCTCGTGATGTCACGCCACACCCCCTCAATGCAAGTCTATGGGAGGGGGCGTGGTGGCAATCACTCCCTCTCCTATAGACTTGCATTGAGGGGGTTTGGTGTGACATCACAAGGGGCGTGTCTGTGACGTCACTACCTTCGCTGCCTGCACTCAGCGTTCAGAACTAAATTTTCCAAACGCTGGGGCAGCAGAGAACCCCTTTAAGCCTCTGTCACAGATTCTGTCATAAATAAAAAAATAAAATAATAGCGCAGCTTTTAGTGCTATTCTTTCTATGAAAGCAAAGAATTCTGTAGTGGAATTTTATAAAACCATTATAAGTTCACTCCATTACTGCTCTAGACCCCCAGGGATGCAGACACCTTTAGTGCCACAAACCCCCCAGGGATGGAGGTATTAACCCAGGCACTGCACCAGACCACCAGGTATACTGACATTACTCCCTTCACTGTTCTAGACCACCAGGTATACTGACATTACTCCCTGCCCTGCCATAGACCACCAGGTATACTGACATTACTCCCTTCCCTGTTCTAGACCACCAGGTATACTGACATTACTCCCTGCCCTGCCATAGACCACCAGGTATACTGACATTACTCCCTTCCCTGCCATAGACCACCAGGTATAATGTCATTACTCCCTTCCCTGCTCTAGACCACCAGGTATACTGACATTACTCCCTGCCCTGCCATAGACCACAAGGTATACTGACATTACTCCCTTCACTGTTCTAGACCACCAGGTATACTGACATTACTCCCTTCACTGTTCTAGACCACCAGGTATACTGACATTACTCCCTGCCCTGCCATAGACCACAAGGTATACTGACATTACTCCCTTCCCTGTTCTAGGACCACCAGGTATACTGACATTACTCCCTTCCCTGTTCTAGACCACCCATATGCAGACATTACTCCCTTCCCTGCCCTAGACCACCAGGTATACGGACATTACTCCCTTCCCTGCCATAGACCACCAAGTATACTGACATTACTCCCTTCCCTGCCCTAGACCACCAGGTATACTGACATTACTCCCTTCCCTGCCATAGACCACCAGGTATACTGACATTACTCCCTTCCCTGCCCTAGACCACCAGGTATACTGACATTACTCCCTTCCCTGCCATAGACCACCAGGTATACTGACATTACTCCCTTCCCTGCCCTAGACCACCAGGTATACTGACATTACTCCCTTCCCTGCCCTAGACCACCAGGTATACTGACATTACTCCCTTCCCTGCCATAGACCACCAGGTATACTGACATTACTCCCTTCCCTGTTCTAGGACCACCAGGTATACTGACATTACTCCCTTCCCTGCCCTAGACCACCAGGTATACTGACATTACTCCCTTCCCTGCTCTAGACCACCAGGTATACTGACATTACTCCCTTCCCTGCCATAGACCACCAGGTATACTGACATTACTCCCTTCCCTGCCATAGACCACCAGGTATACTGACATTACTCCCTTCCCTGTTCTAGGACCACCAGGTATACTGACATTACTCCCTTCCCTGCCATAGACCACCACGTATACTGACAATACTCCCTTCCCTGTTCTAGGACCACCAGGTATACTGACATTACTCCCTTCCCTGCCATAGACCACCAGGTATACTGACATTACTCCCTTCCCTGCCATAGACCACCAGGTATACTGACATTACTCCCTTCCCTGCCATAGACCACCCATATACTGACATTACTCCCTTCCCTGTTCTAGGACCACCAGGTATACTGACATTACTCCCTTCCCTGCCATAGACCACCAGGTATACTGACATTACTCCCTTCCCTGCCATAGACCACCAGGTATACTGACATTACTCCCTTCCCTGCCCTAGACCACCAGGTATACTGACATTACTCCCTTCCCTGCCATAGACCACCAGGTATACTGACATTACTCCCTTCCCTGCCCTAGACCACCAGGTATACTGACATTACTCCCTTCCCTGCCCTAGACCACCAGGTATACTGACATTACTCCCTTCCCTGCCATAGACCACCAGGTATACTGACATTACTCCCTTCCCTGTTCTAGGACCACCAGGTATACTGACATTACTCCCTTCCCTGCCCTAGACCACCAGGTATACTGACATTACTCCCTTCCCTGCTCTAGACCACCAGGTATACTGACATTACTCCCTTCCCTGCCATAGACCACCAGGTATACTGACATTACTCCCTTCCCTGCCATAGACCACCAGGTATACTGACATTACTCCCTTCCCTGTTCTAGGACCACCAGGTATACTGACATTACTCCCTTCCCTGCCATAGACCACCACGTATACTGACAATACTCCCTTCCCTGTTCTAGGACCACCAGGTATACTGACATTACTCCCTTCCCTGCCATAGACCACCAGGTATACTGACATTACTCCCTTCCCTGCCATAGACCACCAGGTATACTGACATTACTCCCTTCCCTGCCATAGACCACCCATATACTGACATTACTCCCTTCCCTGTTCTAGGACCACCAGGTATACTGACATTACTCCCTTCCCTGCCATAGACCACCAGGTATACTGACATTACTCCCTTCCCTGCCCTAGACTACTGATATTATCCCCTTACTTGCCCTAGACCAAACAAGAAGCTTAACCCCTATCCACAGGATTTACTGGAGTATCCCTTTAATTTTCACACAGCTGGTAAATGTTCACTGGACTACAATAGTTTATTACGGATCCTAACCTTTTCTAGTTACACCCCCGCATTCCATCTTTCAGTCAGAGGTTTGCACCACCTATGTATCTTTTTAGTTTCTCTCAGTGTAGCCCTCTCTCTTATACCTGTATATATATATATATACATATGTGTGTGTTACTTACCGGTGTATAGCTATGTACACTGCCAACACTGTTCAAGTTTAAGGACGCCACGCTCTGGTCAGAAAGGCTGTTGTTAAGGCTACTTCGAGGACTGTCATTGCCGTCCTGGCTTGTGTTGTATAAGGTTACCTAAAATATATATATATTTCAATATTATTAGACAATGGCCCTCATTTACTATTCTAAACCCGAACTCTTTTGTCGGGTTTTTTTGTCGCATCTTTGTCTGCGCCATGTCGCAGACATCGTGCGCCAGTCTGCAACATGATGCAACATTTTTTCCCGACGGACCCGATGTGGATTCTCCCAAACCCGAAAAAGGGGCGTAACCCGACATTTCTGAGCTTTCCCACGTATTTATTAAGGTTTCCAACCCGAATTTGTTGAATTGTTGTGGATTTTTTCCCGACAGCTCAGAGGAGTTGGAAACCAAAACCAACAAAACCCACGTGCGACAAACAGGATGCAACATAATAATAAATACCAGGGGAAAAAAGCAGTCGGGTAAGAAAGCAAGATAGACTTACAACCCGATTTTCTTAGTAAATGAGGGCCAATATCTTCAAAACAATTTTGTAGTAGTTTCATCCCCATATTTCCCAAAACCAATTTAATAGAGTTTTTCCTACTTTAGAAAGTTTGCAGGTGTATGGGATTTGGAAGGAAAGGGACCACAGGCTGCAGACAAAAGCAAGTTCCTTTAAATCAGCCAGCTTGTGGAACTACTACTCCCAGCTGGGAGAGCCGTGGGCTGGTAGTCACTCCCATTATTTAAAATAAAGGGGTACTCCACTGGAAAACATTTTTTTTTTTTTTTTTTTAATCAACTGTTGCCAGAAAGTTAAACAGATTTGTAAATGAATTCTTTTAAAAAAAATTATAATCCTTCCTGTACCTATCAGTTGCTGTATGTTCCAGAGGAAGTTCTTTTCTTTTTGAATTTCCTTTCTGTCTGACCACAGTGCTCTCTGCTGACACCTCTGTCCATTTCAGGAACTGTCCAGAGTAAAAGCAAATCCCCATAGCAAACCTCTCCTTCTCTGGACAGTTCCTAAAATGGACAGAGGAGTCAGCAGAGAGCACTGTGGTCAGACAGAAAAGAAATTTCGCTGGAGCATACAGCAGCTGATAAGTACTGGAAGGATTAAGATTTTTAAGTAGAAGTAATTTATAAATCTGTTTAACTTTCTGGTACCAGTTGATTTAAAAAAATAATGTTTTGCAGGGGAGTACCCCTTTAAGTTCATGCCCTGGTGGATTCCCTACATAGACAAACTAAAAACCCTCATATCTCAGGATCGGAAGGGCAAATCAAGATACTATGAGAAGGTGTGTGATCAAGGCACCATAAGATAATAATGACAGGAAAATGTATTTATTTTTTTTATTTTTTTGGAGCTTGTCTTAAAAGGGGTACCCCGATGCTCAGCATTTGGAACAAACTGTTTCGAATGCTGGAGTCGGGAGCTCGTGATCTCATGCACCGCCCCCTCATTGCAAGTCTATGGGAGGGGGCGTGACGCCCCCTCCCATAGACTTGCATTGAGGGGGCGGGGTGTGATGCCATGAGGGGGCGGGGCTATGACGTCACAAGCTCCCGGCGCCGGCTCCAGTTTGTTCCAAAAGCTGAGCATCGGAGTACCCCTTTAACCTTTAGAAAATAAAACCCCAGCTAGGGTGCTGTTTATAGCAGCCCAATAATATTATAGATCAGTGTTCCCCATTCATGTTTTAGGTGGTCGAGACATGATAAGATTAGCATTTTTGCAACAGCTGGAGAGAGTCTCAGGACGGGGGAACATTGTTATATATTGTGATATCTAACCTGTATCCCGACAGCTGTTCCATAAATACAACTCCTAGCATAGACCATCTGCTCTTACACTTTTCCTTTACACATACAAAGGGTTAAAGAGTTACTGTGATTTGACAAAACTTTTGACATGTCACCCCACGGACTAATGCAGTCAAAGAGTCAGATCTGATTGACATTTGGCTTAGAGCTTGCGGTCTCCGTAGGTCTCAGGAATGAGACCTGGTACGATTTAAACTTTTGATTTGTATGGATGACATGTTAAAAGTTTTTTGAAAGGACAGTAATTCTTTAACCCCTTAAGGACTCAGCCCATTTTCACCTTAAGAACTCAAAATAATTGACATTTATGCACTTTCGTTTTACCCTCTTCACCTTCTAAAAATCATAACGCATAAAATTTTGCACCTACAGGCGCATGTAAGGGCTTGTTTTTTAGCATCACCAATTGTACTTTGTAATGACATCACTTCTTTTATAACACAATATTGGTAAAATTATATTTTGAGATGCACCAAAATTAGAATGTTTAAAATTTTTCTGCATACAGGGCTATATGAGGGCTCATTTTTTGTGCCGTGGTCTGTAGTTCCTATCAGTACCATTTTTTGTTTTGATGGAACATTTTGGCTTTTTATTAATATTTTTATGGTATATGAAGTGACAAAAAATGCGCAATTTTGGACTTTGGTATTTTTTTTTTTTATGTGTACGCAATCGACAGTGCAATTTAGCTATCCTTATATTTTAATAGTTCGGATATTTACGCATATGATTATTTTTATTCTTTATTACATTATTTTATTGAAAAAATGGGAAAAGGGAGGAGATTTAAACTTTTGATGGGGAAGGGGTTAATGAACTTTTATTTTTACACTTTTTTCTTTTTTCTTACCCCCATAGGGGGCTATAACATGAAATTTTCTGATTGCATATACTGATCTATGCTATGCCATAGCATAGCATTGAACAGTGTTACCGGCACTCTGCTGCTGAGCAGGCTTGGAGCAGTAGATCGCCGATGGGACGACAGAGAGGCAGGTGAGGACCCTCTGGTCGTCCGGTAAGCTGATCGGGACATCGCGATTTTGTCGGGATAGTCCCAATCAGCTCCGCTGGGCTGCCGAGATTCTTTCACTTTCGTTTTAGATGCCGGAATCAACTTTGATCACGGAGTCTAAAGGGTTAATGCCGGGTATTGGCCCGATCAGCGGTGCCTGGCATTAGCCATGGGTCCTGGCCGCCTGTAGCAACTGGGACCCATGGTTCTCCGCTGGTGAGAATGGTTTAAACCCGGTAAACGAGACCAGGGCGTACGGGTACGCCATGAGTCCTTAAGTACCAGGACGTCAGGGCATACCTGTACGCCCTGCGTCCTTAACTGGTTAAAGGTGAATCCACCACTAGAGGGATTTACCTAGCTTCCATAAATCAAGTTTATGTTTTTATTTCTGCAAATGAAGAGAAAGCTCATCAAATCCCTTCACAGATCAGTGAAGCAATCTGTCGCACACTTACTTTGTTAGTCACAGTGTTGATAGCCAGATTTGGAGAGGCACTTCCAGAGATTATACAATCCATACCCAAGGAATCGGAGTCTATACTGTATGGTGTAGAGGCCTGAAAGGGAGGAAATAAAAACAGAATATCAACATGACTGCAATTTTTTATCACCCATGAAAGTTCTTAAGGGGATATTCCAGCCCCTAAAAACATATCCCTTTATCCAGGGGATAGAGAAATAGTTGTCTGATCACAAGATGTCCAACCTCTGGGATCCCCCTTGATCCCCAACCCTCCCCATTGTATGAAATACAGCGCTCGGGTATCTCCTTGCTCCCATAAAGGTAAACATAGGAGAATAAAAATTGGTCTTGAATGAGCATTGCTGTATATTTCTCCCAAAATGATTATTTAGACACCACAGTTGCAAAGAATATAAATATATTTAGTGTGTGTGTGTGTATATATATATATATATATATATATATATATATATATATATATATTCACAATGCGTTTCGGCGTTCACTTGCTCACTTACTCAGGTGCAAAAACAGTCCATTTCTGGTGTCCTCTTGAATGAGCATTGCTGTATATTTCTCCCAAAATGATTATTTAGACACCACAGTTGCAAAGAATATAAATATATTTAGTGTATATATATATATATATATATATATATATATATATATATATTCACAACGCGTTTCGGCGTTCACTTGCTTACTTACTCAGGTGCAAAAACAGTCCATTTCTGGTGTCCTCTTTTCAGTAAACATGTCCTACTGTGGCTGCTCCCATAAACAATTAATGAAGCTTGTGCCGACCCCTCGCTCCATGCAGTGAGGAGAGTCAGGACCCAGTTATGGAGATTGCATGGATACTGCTAGGATATGCCATCACCTAATAATCAGTAAGGAAACCCACCAACCAAACCCACCAACTCAGAACTAATGGGCCGCACGGCTGGTGTACTGCTGGGTCCCCTATACAGTGGTCTCTATTAAAGTGAAAGGGGCCACACTGCTAAATTCCTCTCCTGAGAACATACCAATACCTACAGCTTATCATACGGGAGGGCTCTACATTCTATTGTTATAACCTGTACTAGTTTATTATTTCACTAGTAGTAATGCTCTGTGGAGAAGCAACACCACACCTTATCTGATATATGTACAAAATCTATACCTACCCGCTCTCCAGATCGCGGCCTCTTCTTTGGCCGAGCTGGTAGTGCATCCTCCTTTGGATTCGTGTCTATTGCCCAATAGGAACCCTAAAAAAAATTAGCAAAAACAACCAATGCAGTTAATGTCATTCACTGATGGGAAAAGTGAATTTTGCAAGGTTACAGCCCAGTGCATGCAGTAAGGATTTCAGCTTTAGGTTTACCAATTTTTCTTAGGGATGCCCCACTGTTAAACTGTATTCAATATATTGAACCTAAAAAATATGTGTCTTTACTTAGTAGTTAAAAGAATCTCCTACTAAGCAGATCACAAAACATCCCTTCGTCTTGGACCCTCAACGATAGTCTGTAATCTGTGGCTTAACCCCTTAAGGACGGAGCCCATTTTCACCTCTAGGACGAAGCCCTTTTTTGCAAATCTGACCACTGTCACTTTAAACATTAATAACTCTGGAATGCTTTTAGTTATCATTCTGATTCTGAGATAGTTTTTTCGTGACATATTCTACTTTAACTTAGTGGTAAAATTTTGTGGTAACTTGCATCCTTTCTTGGTGAAAAATTCCAAAATTTGATGAAAAAATTAAAAATTTTGCATTTTTCTAACTTTGAAGCTCTCTGCTTGTAAGGAAAATGGATATTCCAAATAATTTTTTTTTGGATTCACATATACAATATGTCTACTTTATGTTTGCATCATAAAATTGACGAGTTTTTACTTTTGGAAGACACCAGAGGGCTTCAAAGTTCAGCAGCAATTTTCCAATTTTTCACAAAATTTTCAAACTCGCAATTTTTCAGGGACCAGTTCAGGTTTAAAGTGGATTTGAAGGGTCTTCATATTAGAAATACCCCATAAATGACCCCATTATAAAAACTGCACCCCCCCCCCCCCAAAGTATTCAAAATGACATTCAGTAAATGTTTTAACCCTTTAGGTGTTTCACAGGAAAAGCAGCAAAGTGAAGGAGAAAATTCAAAATCTTCATTTTTTACACTCGCATGTTCTTGTAGACCCAATTTTTGAATTTTTACAAGGGGTAAAAGGAGAAAATGTATACTTATATTTGTAGCCCAATTTCTCTCGAGTAAGCACATACCTCATATGTCTATGTAAAGTGTTCGGCGGGCGCAGTAGAGGGCTCAGAAGCGAAGGAGCAACAAGGGGATTTTAGAGTACGTTTTTCTGAAATGGTTTTTGGGGGGCATGTCACCTTTAGGAAGCCCCTATGGTGCCAGAACAGCAAAAAAAAAAAAACACATGGCATACCATTTTGGAAACTAGACCCCTTGAGGAACGTAACAAGGGATAAAGTGAGCCTTAATACCCCACAGGTGTTTCACGACTTTTGCATATGTAAAAAAAAAAAAAAAAAAAAAAAAAACACTAAAATGTGGGTTTCCCCCCAAATTTCAAATTTTTGCAAGGGTTAATAGCAGAAAAGACCCCCCAAAATTTGTAACCCCATCTCTTCTGAGTATGGAGGTACCCCATAAGTGGACCTGAAGTGCACTACGGGCGAACTACAATGCTCAGAAGGGAAGGCGTCATATTTGGCTTTTTGAGAGCAAATTTTGCTCGGGGGGCATGTCGCATTTAGGAAGCCCCTATGGTGCCAGAACAGCAAAATAACCCC
This sequence comes from Hyla sarda, assembly GCF_029499605.1. Taxonomy (NCBI): domain Eukaryota; kingdom Metazoa; phylum Chordata; class Amphibia; order Anura; family Hylidae; genus Hyla; species Hyla sarda. Next base: position 117,653,066 of record NC_079198.1, on the reverse strand, counting down.
CACATGGCATACCATTTTGGAAACTAGACCCCTCACAGAATGTAATGAGGGATACAGTGAGCATTTTCCCCCCACTGGTGTCTGACAGATCTTTGGAACAGTGGGCTGTGCAAAATTTTTCATTTTCACGGACCACTGTTCCAAAAATCCGTCAGACACCAGTGGGGTGTAAATTCTCACTGCACCCCTCATTACATTCTGTGAGGGGTGTAGTTTTCAAAATGGGGTCACATGTGGGTTTTTTTGTTTTTTTTTTTGCGTTTGTCAGAACCGCTGTAACAATCAGCCACCTCTGTGCAAATCACCTCAAATGTACATGGCGCACTCTCCCTTCTGGGCCTTGTTGTGCGCCCCCAGAGCACTTTGTGCCCACATATGGGGTATCTCCGTACTCGGGAGAAATTGTGTTACAAATATTGGGGGGGCGTTTTTCCCTTTTACCTCTTGTGAAAATGAAAAGTATAGGGCAACACCAGCATGTTAGTGTAAAATTTTTTATTTTTTTTACACTAACATGCTGGTGTAGACCCCAACTGTTCCTTTTCATAAGGGGTAAAAGGAGAAAAAGCCCCCCAAAATTTGTTAGGCAATTTCTCCCGAGTACGGCGATACCCCATATGTGACCCTATTCTGTTGCCTTGAAATACGACAGGGCTCCAAAGTGAGAGCGCCATGTGCATTTGAGGCCTGAATTAGGGACTTGCATAGGGGTGGACATAGGGGTATTCTACGCCAGTGATTCCCAAACAGGGCGCCTCCAGCTGTTGCTAAACTCCCAGCATGCTTGGACAGTCAATTGCTGTCCAGAAATGCTGGGAGTTTTTGTTTTGCAACAGCTGGAGGCTCCATCTTAGAAACACTGCCGTACAATACGTTTTTCATTTTTATTGGGGAAGGGGGGTGGTGGGGGGGCAGTGTACATGTGTATATGTAATGTTTTACTCTTTATTTTATGTTAGTGTAGTGTAGTGTTTTTAGGTTACATTCACACTGGCAGCAGATTACACTGAGTCTCCCGCTAGGAGTTTGAGCTGCGGCGGAAAATTTGCCGCATCTCAAATTTGCAGCGGGGAACTCACTGTAATCTGCCGCCAGTGTGAATGTAGCCTGTACATTCACACGGGAGGGGGGTCAAAACTACAACTCCCAGCATGCACTGACAGACCATGCATCCTGGGAGTTGTAGTATTGCAACAGCTGGAGGCACACTGGCTGGAAAACCTTGAGTTAGGTTCTATGACCTAACTCAGTATTTTCCAACCAGTGTGCCTCCAGCTGTTGCAAAACTGCAACTCCCAGCATGTACTGATTGCGGAAGGGCATGCTGGGAGATGTAGTTATGCAATGGCTGGAGGCACGCAAGTACAACTCCCAGCATGCCAAGACAGCCTTATGCTGTTGCTGAATGCTGGGAGTTGTAGTTTTGCAAGATTTAGAGGGGTTCAAGTTATAAATCACTGTCCAGTGGTCTCAAAACTGTGGCCCTCCAGATGTTGCAAAACTACAACTCTCAGCATGCCCAGCCAGCAAACTGCTGTCTGGGCATGCTGAGAGTTGTAGTTTTGCAACATCTGGAGGGCTACAGTTTGAAACCACTTAGTGATCTACAACCTGAACCCCTCTAAATATTGCAAAACTACAAGTCCCAGCATGCCCACACAGCAAACAGCTGTCTGGGCATGCTGGGAGTTGTAGTTTTGCAACATCTGGAGGGCCACGGTTTAGAGACCACTGTAAACTGTGGCCCTCCGGATGTTGCTAGGCAACAACTCACCTAGCAGGACCCGGAAGCCGCCGCCGCCGCACGTGGGGGATCCCCGCATGGAGGATCGCGATCCGGGATCCAGGTAGGGACCTTCGGCGCCGACCCTCCCTGGACGGTTCCCCCGTTTTGCCCGGACACCGATAGGTGGGCAAAGCGGGGGAACCGAACTTTAACCCCCCCTCCCCCGGTCTGCTATCGGTCGGTCGCTCGGCCGACCAATAGCAGGGTTAGGAGGGGTGGCAACCCTGCCACCAAACTCCTATCCCTTTAGGAGGATCGAGGGTGTCTCGGACACCTACGATCCCTCTTATTTTCCGGGTCACCAGTGACCCGTATGACCCGGAATCGCGCAGATCGCAGGTCTGAATTGACCTGCGATTTGCGCGCATCGCGGTCATGGGGGGGTTTCAGGACCCCCCTCGGCGATGTGCCGGGATGCCTGCTGTTAGATAACAGCAGTCATCCCGGCCCGATCACCGCTACCGGTGACGCGGCACTCCCGGAACCCCGCGACGTACATGTACGTCGCCGCGCGCCAAGTGACACTTCGCGGCGCCGTACATGTACGTCGCTCGTCGTGAAGGGGTTAAAGGGGTACTCCGGTGAAAACTTTTTTTTTTTTTTTTTTAAATCAACTGGTGCCAGAAAGTTAAACAGATTTGTAAATGACTTCTATTAAAAAATCTTAACCCTTCCAGTACTTATTAGCTGCTGAATATTACAGAGGAAATTATTTTCTTTTTTTGAACACAGTGCTCTCTGCTGACATCTCTGTCCGTTTTAGGACAGTTCTTAAAATGGACAGAGGTGTCAGCAGAGAGTACTGTGGTCATGATGTCAGCAGAGGGCACTGTGTACACCCGTCCAATTTAAATAAATGGTGTTTCTTCGTAATGCAGGAGAGGACAAGGTCCTCCAGAACAAGAGTTGGTCTTTGGAATCAGTCTACATTCCAGTCAAGAGATGACGATTCTCAATAGGAGACCAACCTACCGATAAAGTCAGAATTCCAAAATGTATGACAAAGGGTATTCTAATTGGAAAACACCTTTTTTTAAAAGATTAAAGGGGTACTCCCGTGGAAAACATTTATTTATTTATTTTTATTTTTTTGGGGGAAAAAATCAACTGGCTCCAGAAAGTTAAACAGATTTGTAAATTACTTCTATTAAAATATCTTAATCCTTCCAATAGTTATTAGCTTCTGAAGTTGAGTTGTTGTTTTCTGTCTAACTGCTCTCTGATGACTCACGTCCCGGGAGCTGTGCAGTTCCTATGGGGATATTCTCCCATCATGCACAGCTCCCGGAACGTGACATCATCAATCATTGAGCAGTTAGACAGAAAACTTCAGAAGCTAATAACTATTGGAAGGATTAAGATTTTTTCATAGAAGTAATTTACAAATCTGTTTAACTTTCCGGAGCCAGTTGAATATATATATATATAAAAAGGTTTTGCCTGGAATACCCCTTTAATCCTTCCAGTACTTTTTAGGGGCTGTATATTACAGAGGAAATGCTTTAATTTTTGGATTTCTCTTCTGTCACAACCACAGTGCTCTCTGCTGACATCTGCTGTCCATTTTAGGAAATATCCAGAGCAGCATATATTTGCTATGGGGATTTTCTCCTGCTCTGGACAGTTCCTAAAATGGACAGCACAGGTCAGCAGAGAGCACTGTGGTCGTGACAGATGAGAAATCCAAAAATTAAAGCATTTCCTCTGTAGTATACAGCCCCTAAAATGTTCTGGAAAAATTAAGATTTTTTAATAGAAGTAATTTACAAATCTGTTTAACTTTCTGGCACCAGTTGATTAACCCCTTAAGGACTCAGCCCATTTTGGCCTTAAGGACTCAGACAATTTAATTTTTACGTTTTCATTTTTTCCTCCTCGCCTTCTAAAAATCATAACTCTTTTATATTTTCATCCACAGACTAGTATGAGGGCTTGTTTTTCGCGCGACCAGTTGTCCTTTGTAATGACATCACTCATTATATCATAAAATGTATGGCGCAACCAAAAAACACTATTTTTGTGGGGAAATTAAAATGAAAAACGCAATTTTGCTAATTTTGGAAGGTTTTGTTTTCACGCCGTACAATTTATGGTAAAAATGACATGTGTTATTTATTCTGAGGGTCAATACGATTAAAATGATACCCATTATTATATACTTTTATATTATTGTTGCGCTTAAAAAAAAATCTAAAACTTTTTAACCAAATTTGTACGTTTATAATCCCTTTATTTTGATGACCTCTAACTTTTTTATTTTTCCGTATAAGCGGCGGTATGGGGGCTCATTTTTTGCGCCATGATCTGTACTTTTTTTTGATACCACATTTGCATATAAAAAACTTTTAATACATTTTTTATAATTTTTTTTTTAATAAAATGTATTAAAAAAGTAGGAATTTTGGACTTTTTTTATTTTTTTTCGTTCACGCCGTTCACCGTACGGGATCATTAACATTTTATTTTAATAGTTCGGACATTTACGCACGCAGCGATACCAAATATGTCTATAAAAATGTTTTTTACGCTTTTTGGGGGTAAAATAGGAAAAAACGGACGTTTTACTTTTTTATTGGGGGAGGGGATTTTTCACTTTTTTTTTACTTTTACATTTTTTTTTACACTTGAATAGTCCCCATAGGGGACTATTCATAGCAATACCATGATTGCTAATACTGATCTGTTCTATGTATAGGACATAGAACAGATCAGTATTATCGGTCATCTCCTGCTCTGGTCTGCTCGATCACAGACCAGAGCAGGAGACGCCGGGAGCTGCACGGAGGAAGGAGAGGGGACCTCCGTGCGGCGTTCTGAATGATCGGATCCCCGCAGCAGCGCTGCGGGCGATCCGATTGTTCATTTAAATCGCGAACTGCCGCAGATGCCGGGATCTGTATTGATCCCGGCACCTGAGGGGTTAATGGCGGACGCCCGCGAGATCGCGGGCGTCGGCCATTGCCGGCGGGTCACTGGCTGCGATCAGCAGCCGGGATCAGCCGCGCATGACACGGGCATCGCTCCGATGCCCGCGGTTATGCTTAGGACGTAAATGTACGTCCTGGTGCGTTAAGTACCACCTCACCAGGACGTACATTTACGTCCTGCGTCCTTAAGGGGTTAAGTTTTCCACCGGAGTACCCCTTTAAGATGAAGTTATGACATTTACTTAGGCAGTATGGTGCCACCTGGTGTTCAAGTTGTATAGCAATGTGCATGGCCCCTGAATGAGCCGAATGCTGGAGGACATCATATTGGACGCTATATTGTCTACTGTAGTCTTTCCCAACCAGTGTGCCTCCAACTGTTGCAAATCTACAACTCCCAGCATGCCCGGACAGCCAAAGGCTGTCCGGGCATGCTGGAAGTTGTAGATTTGCAACAGCTGGAGGCACACTGGCCTATTGATTATTTACCTACAGCAAGAAGGAGACCTGAGGTGTGGCAGTGACAAGTATTGGAGAGAGCAATGATGAGAAGAGGATACCCTTTTATCAGGGGATGACTCCGCTTACGGGTTATGTGGACGATGTCCTTCAAGTGGGCAAGACCCTGGGGCTGCTGACCCTGTATTATTCTACATGTATGTCGTGTGCCCCTGTATGTCATCCAGGGTAATCCCTTCGTTATTTGCCATTTGCCCCACCAATCTCTGCTTACAACTTGGAAGGCTAAGAAATATGGCAAGCAAGGATGGGGACTGACATGCTGTAAAGCATATCTATATATTCTGATAAGCGGGAATCCACCTACGCTTTCTTCGCTGTCGGTGTTTGCCTCTTCTGTGACTGCACGTATATGTGTGCGTGTACTATATATCTATATAGCAAAAACAAAAAGAAAAAATAGCCAGCACATCTACCTAATACACAGGTGCACGCTGCTGTGGGAAATACAAAGTATACAAAAAAGAAGGTTGCAGCAGCACTGTTTGTCAAAAAAAAATGGAGACTCTTAGCGCATGAGACTCTTAACGGGTCCCCCATCCATTTTTTTTGACCCAGAGTGCTGCTGCAACCTTCTTTTTTGTATACTTTGTATTTGCCACAGAATTCTCCCCAGAAGGGAAGAGAACCCATCTGCAGACAGCTGTTTCGGGGTGCTTGCCCCTCGTCAGTACAGAGCAGGGTGTTCTGGCTTGGCAAACTTACTTTGCATACTTCTTACCCAGAAAGCCCATGGAGTGTTAAAGGCCTTTTTGAATCTTTGTTTTACACCGGAAGCGGTGCCTCTCCCTGAGGAAAATACTCGTCCCTTTTAGCTAGTCGCTACAGGTCTCTCATCCTCAGCCCGAACACCCTGCTCTTTACTGAAGAGGGGCAAGCACCCCAAAACAGCTGTCTGCAGATGGGTTTTCTTCCCTTCTGGGGAGAATTCTGACTTGGCATTAATCCCAATCAGCTTCTGAGACTTTGTAACCAGAGCTAGAGCTGACCAAAGAGCACGCTACCTTATATGGTGGTGTGATGAGAAACTTACTTTGCATACTTCTTACCCAGAAAGCCCGCGGAGTGCTAAAGGCCTTTTTGAATCTCCGTTTTACACCGGAAGCGGTGCCTCTCCCTGAGGAAAATGCTTGTCCCTTTTAGTTATCTATATATATATATACAGCCAGGCATATATTAGTAGAGGCTGTAGTACTGTAGTGGCCAATTACATCAATGGGTTGCTATGTATTGAAGCACACAAGAGGTTCTATAGTGAAAGAGATCTTTGTAGCCAAGAGAGGAGGATCCCCTCCTATAAACAGAGAATTTTTTTAGGAGTCAATAACGGGTTTTCTAAACTGGACAAGCCCTTTAATGCCATCCATGTATGTATAATGCAATCACACTGGTGGTCTGAACCCATATACTGCCCCCATCTCAGCCTTTGTAAAACCATAGAAAAAGGCTTTTTTGGCCTCCAAAATAACCCCGCCATATTACAATGACTACCGTATTTTTCGCCGTATAAGACGCACTTTTTCTTCCCCAAAACGTGGGGGGAAAAGTTGGTGCGTCTCATACGGCGAATATACGCCCGAGGCTGCTGCGGGCGAGAGCGGGAAGTCAGCGGTAAGTACAGAGGCTGCGGCGGTGCGGTACAGTGCTGATTACCCGCTCCCCACCCGCAGCAGCCTCATGACCGCCGGTGAATTTTTCACCTCACACCGGCTATGTTTATTGCCCTACGCCTGGAACATACAGTTCCGAGCGCCGGGCAAGTGAATTACTAATAACTGTATACTAAAATCCAGGGTGCCTCCAGCTGTTGTGAAACTACAACTCCCAGCATGCCCGGACCGGCAAAGGCTGTCCGGGCATGCTAGTAGTTGTAGTTTCACAACAGCTGGAGGCCCCCTGGTTTTCAATATACAGTATTAGTTTTTACCTGCTCTGGCAGGCCCCCGCCTGCAGCCGCACACAGGAGCCGGCCCGGGCAGATAAAATCATAGGTTCGTAATCTTCAGCGTTACGGTCACCGCTCCTCCGGTCCCGGCACCTACTGCTATGGTCCATAGGCCATAGCAGTAGATTGTGACACCGGGCCAGAAAAGCAGTGACCGGAACACTGTGGGGGCAGAAGTACAGACATACAGCCTCCAGCCATACACTGTATATGGCTGGAAGCTGTATGTCTGTGGGGGGGGGGCTGCCCACCATTGTGGGGGAACTATACTGCCAACTATTGTGGGGGGACTATACTGCCAACCATTGTGGGGGAACTATACTGACAACCATTGTGGAGGGGGGGGGGCTGCCTACCATTGTGGGGGAACTATACTGCCAACTATTGTTGGGGGGGGGGGAGCTGCCAGTGCCTACCATTGTGGGGGAACTATACTGCCAACTATTGTGGGGGAACTATACTGCCAACCATTGTGGGGGGGGAGGGGGGAGGAGCTGCCTACCATTGTGGGGAAACTATACTGCCAACTATTGTGGGGAAACTATACTGCCAACCATTGTGGGGAAACTATACTGCCAACCATTGTGGGGGGGAGGAGCTGCCTACCATTGTGGGGAAACTATACTGCCAACTATTGTGGGGAAACTATACTGCCAACCATTGTGGGGAAACTATACTGCCAACCATTGTGGGGGGGGGGGGGAGGAGCTGCCTACATTTGTGGGGGAACTATACTGCCAACTATTGTGGGGAAACTATACTGCCAACCATTGTGGGGAAACTATACTGCCAACTATTGTGGGGGAACTATACTGCCAACCATTGTGGGGGGAGGGGGGAGGAGCTGCCTACCATTGTGGGGAAACTATACTGCCAACCATTGTGGGGAAACTATACTGCCAACCATTGTGGGGAAACTATACTGCCAACCATTGTGGGGGAACTATACTGCCAACCATTGTGTGTGGGGGGGGGGGGGGGGGGAGGGGGAGGAGCTGCCTACATTTGTGGGGGAACTATACTGCCAACCATTGTGGGGGAACTATACTGCCAACCATTGTGGGGGAACTATACTGCCAACTATTGTGGGGGAACTATACTGCCAACTATTGTGGGGGAACTATACTGCCAACTATTGTGGGGGAACTATACTGCCAACTATTGTGGGGGAACTATACTGCCAACCATTGTGGGGGGGAGGGGGGAGGAGCTGCCTACCATTGTGGGGGAACTATACTGCCAACCATTGTGGAGGAACTATACTGCCAACCATTGTGGGGGGGAGGGGGGAGGAGCTGCCTACCATTGTGGGGAAACTATACTGCCAACTATTGTGGGGAAACTATACTGCCAACCATTGTGGGGAAACTAAACTGCCAACCATTGTGGGGAAACTATACTGCCAACCATTGTGGGGGAACTATACTGCCAACCATTGTGGGGGGGGGGGGAGGGGGGAGGAGCTGCCTACATTTGTGGGGGAACTATACTGCCAACTATTGTGGGGAAACTATACTGCCAACTATTGTGGGGAAACTATACTGCCAACCATTGTGGGGAAACTATACTGCCAACTATTGTGGGGGAACTATACTGCCAACCATTGTGGGGGGGAGGGGGGGAGGAGCTGCCTATCATTGTGGGGAAACTATACTGCCAACTATTGTGGGGAAACTATACTGCCAACCATTGTGGGGAAACTATACTGCCAACCATTGTGGGGAAACTATACTGCCAACCATTGTGGGGAAACTATACTGCCAACCATTGTGGGGAAACTATACTGGCAACCATTGTGGGGAAACTATACTGCCAACCATTGTGGGGGAACTATACTGCCAACCATTGTGGGGGGGGGGGGGGAGGGGGAGGAGCTGCCTACATTTGTGGGGGAACTATACTGTCAACCATTGTGGGGGAACTATACTGCCAACCATTGTGGGGGAACTATACTGCCAACTATTGTGGGGGAACTATACTGCCAACTATTGTGGGGGAACTATACTGCCAACTATTGTGGGGGAACTATACTGCCAACTATTGTGGGGGAACTATACTGCCAACTATTGTGGGGGTACTATATTGCCAACTATTGTGGGGGAACTATACTGCCAACCATTGTGGGGGAACTATACTGCCAACCATTGTGGGGGAACTATACTGCCAACCATTGTGGGGGAACTATACTGCCAACCATTGTGGGGGGGGAGGAGCTGCCTACCATTGTGGGGAAACTATACTGCCAACCATTGTCGGGAAACTATACTGCCAACCATTGTGGGGGAACTATATTGCCAACTATTGTGGGGGAACTATACTGCCAACTATTGTGGGGGAACTATACTGCCAACTATTGTGGGGGAACTATACTGCCAACCATTGTGGGGGGGGGGAGGGGGGAGGAGCTGCCTACCATTGTGGGGGAACTATACTGCCAACCATTGTGGGGGAACTATACTGCCAACCATTGTGGGGGAACTATACTGCCAACCATTGTGGGGGGGAGGAGCTGCCTACCATTGTGGGGGGAACTATACTGCCAACTATTGTGGGGGGGAGGAGCTGCCTACCATTGTGGGGGAACTATACTGCCAACTATTGTGGGGGGGGAGGAGCTGCCTACCATTGTGGGGGAACTATACTGCCAACTATTGTGGGGGAACTAAACTGCCAACTATTGTGGGGGAACTATACTGCCAACTATTGTGGGGGAACTATACTGCCAACTATTGTGGGGGAACTATACTGATATAAAATATTTTACTACAGTATTTGGTTCAGAATCTTTTTTTTATAGATTTTCCTCCTTTAAAATTAGGTGCGTCTTATATGCCGGAGTGTCTTATATGGCGAAAAATACGGTATACACTGAAGGCCTGTGAACATTACCTTTCCAGGGTCATCCTTGGATCGAGGCACTTTCAAAAAGCACTTATTCAATGACAGGTTGTGTCGTATAGAATTCTGCGGAGAAAAAGAAGAAAAATAATAATGATTCAGCAGTCTGCTGTGACAAGGCAGAATTATAAGAGGATCCGTCACGTTCTGCACTGGGAAAGAAGTTTCTACTGACACAGCATTTTACCTTAAAGGGGTTATCCCAAGGTTATAATCTGTCACCCATCCACAAGATATGTGACAAGTATCTAATGGGTGGGGGTCTAACTTATGGGACCTTTAATGGGCATGACAACAGAAACCCACTAAATAAATAGACTGTCAGCGCCCATGCTCAGCCACCGCTCCATACACTATTTTTAAAAGTAAATAAAGCAGCAGACAAGCATGTGCACTGTCATTCCACTGACTCTGGGGGTCAAGGAACCCCCAATGTCCTGATCGGTGAAGGTCCCAGTTCTTGCACTCCCACCGATCAGTGACTTATGACCTATGTCCTGTGGATACGTGATATGTTTAAAGGGGTACTCCGGTGGAACACATTTTTTTTATTTTTATTTTTTTTAAATCAACTGGTGCCAGAAAGTTAAACACATTTGTAAATTACTTCTATTAAAAAAATCTTAATCCTTCCAGGACTTATTAGCTGCTGAATACTACAGAGGAAATTATTTTCTTTTGGAACACAGAGCTCTCTGCTGACATCTCTGTCCATTTTAAGAACTGTCCAGAGAGATGTCAGCAGAGAGCACTGTGTTCCAAAAAGAAAATAATTTCCTCTGTAGTATTCAGCAACTAATAAGTACTGAAAGGAATAAGATTTTTTAATAGAAGTAATTTACAAATCTGTTTAACTTTCTGACACCAGCTGATTAAAAAGAAAAAAGAAAAAAAAAGTTCAGGGGTACTCCACTGGAAATTATTATTTTTTTTTTAATTAACTGGTGCCAGAAAGTTAAACAGATTTGTAAATTTCTTCTATATAAAAATATTAAATCTTCCAGTATTTATCAGCTGCTGTATGTTCCAGAGGAAGTGGTTTTCTTTTTTTAAATCCTTTCTGCCTGACCACAGTGCTCTCTGCTGACACCTCTGTTCATTTTAGGAACTGTCAAGAGTAGAAGCAAATCCCCATAGCAAACCTCTCCAGCTCTGGACAGTTCCTAAAATGGACAGAGGTGTCAGCAGAGAGCACTGTGGTCAGAAAGGAAATTCAAAAAGAAAACAACTTCCTCTGGAACATACAGCAGCTGATAAGTACTGGAAGGATTAAGATTTTTTAATAGAAGTAATTTACAAATCTATTTATTTTTCTGCCACAAGTTGAATAAAAAAAATGGTTTCCCAGAGGAGTACTCCTTTAAGTCTTGGTATAGCCCCTTTAAAGGCACCACTCTGCAATAGATCTTCATTAAATTCTCATATTTTGTTTCTACAGCTTCTATGCATCTCCATGGTAACAGACTACAGACAAACCATGTGTAGTCTGATCCTGCAATTATAACCATCTATCTGTCCTCTACTTCTGGCCAGCCTACCAAATTTATGTCAGGAAAGTATGAGCCTGACAGACCGCTGGATTACACTATACAGGATTTTCTCTGCAGTCTGCATAGTAGCTGTAGAAACAAAAAAGGTAATCTTTAATGAAGACCTATTGCAAAGTTATTTCATTCACTCACTTTCATTCCCTGTGAAAAGTCAGCTCATTTGCATCCTGTGTTTACAAAACAGACTTGCAGTTCACTGGTAGATCAAATTACATGCTGCCCATACAAATGTATGAAGAGGAGAGGGGTGAGTTTACAAATCAGAAGCAGAGGCACAGATAGACAGATTAGACTGTTCACTACTGCTTTATAATGTCCTTCATACTGCTGCTGCTTCTTAAGGTA
>NC_079198.1:117258596-117261096 GCF_029499605.1 Hyla sarda | reverse complement strand
CAGCGCCCAAATGGATAGCAGGTGGTGCAGGCAGCGATGAAAGATCCTAGGTCAAGGCAGGTAACACATCCAAGAAGAAGCTGCAGCACTCATAACTTTGAGTGCTGCAGCTTCTTCTTGGATATATATATATATATCCATTTACTTCAGAAGTATAAAATCAGTCCCTTTATTTAAAAGAAAATAGGAGAGAGAAAAAATGGAGGACAGCGCCACGTGTAATTCCGTGTGGTAAACTGGTCCCCAATTGCCCTGGGGTGGTAATGTGCTCACCTTGGGTGAACCCAAGGTTCACCCAAGGTGAGCACATTACCACCCCAGGGCAATTGGGGACCAGTTTACCACACGGAATTATACGTGGCGCTGTCCTGCATATAACCCCTCCATGTTGGGGTACAGATGTGCGATCAGGAGCTGCAGGCACAAAGCCGATGTCCTCAAACGGGTCGGCAATTCATGAAAAGAATTGAGGCAGAGAATAACGTTGCGGTTTCGCTGCTCGTTCAGTCCAGAGGTACGAAGTATCAAATTTATTGACACAAATACACTTAGGACAGGGTATGACAGAGTGCAGGACGCGTTTCGGGAGCAACTTCTCCCTTTTTCAATTTTAAGAAAAAGCTCTCTGATGTGACAGTATCAGGCACAAGTATAAATACAGTTGTAAATGGTGCCAAAAAAAAAAGTCAAAGTTCACATTGATTTAAAGGGGTACCTCACCCCTCCCATAGACATGATTGGAGGGGGCATGACATCACGACCCCGTCGCAGGAACACAGCGTTCTAAGCATACTGTTTAGAATGCTGGGTGCTGCACGGAGATTGTGGGGGGTTCCAGCGGCTGGGCTCCCACGATCAGACAGGGGATAACAAGATTAGGGGTGGAGTACCCATTTAAATATTTCTCTAGAATTTGCATAACAATTTAAACCCAATAGGTTTATTTCAACTAAAGATTTAGTTGACTAAAATCTTACAGCGTTATAAAAACAAAACAATTCAAAGGACTATAATGTGAAAAGAACTAAATAAAAAGAAATTGCTGTAAAAATGAACACTGTCCAATAAATATATTAAGTGCAATATTGTCATCAACTACATCAATGTCTCCTGACCGGTCTTCGTTAAACAGATGCACTCGATAGATATTAGAAGGGAACACGTCATATCAGTGATGGAGAAGATATGAAGTTTGAAAGGTGTCCCCACCAGTCAGTAAGTAGTCCCATGGGTGGGACTATCCTCTTCTCTAGTCCCTTCTGCTCGGGATGTAATCACGTCCCTTCACTGCGATTCACTCTCTAACCAGCAGTACAAGGGGGGGTTACTGGCACTCTGACGTCACCGCCGCAGTGCCACCCATCAATATTCCTCCCCTCTCTCTTCATTACAGAGCGGGGAGAAGAGTGCCAGTTAAGGCCGCCTGTGCCAGTTAGCACTTCATTAGCATATAGGGAAAAACGAAGATATCGGCAGAACGCCCGGGCGGATCCGGACACAGTAAGCATCAAACTGATCAGCCTCCCAGACAGTACCACTGGTTAGTGCGGGGGGAGCAAGCTGACAGTTTTCCTTTTAAGGAGTACTCCACGGGGGGTCCGACCGGTGGCTACCCCTGCGATCTCCTGCATGGCACCCCGCCAGTCCCTAGGAAGGGGCGTGTTGATACATGGAGTGGACGTATCGTCCTCTGCTTCCTTCAGGGGTTTGTGTGCACCCTTTCTGGGGACTGCTGGGTGCCGTGCAGGAGATTGAGGGGGTTCCAGTGGTCGGACCCCCTGTGATCTAAAGGTTTCTAATCCTTTGGTTTTACTGCACTAGAGTACCCCTTTAAATCATAGTGTTTCTGCTGCCTGTGTCTGTTTTTATGTTACCCACAGTTTGGGCAGAATGAAACCGGTGACAGATTCTCTTTTAAAGTTCTGCAACTCCTTAAAATTCCCCTATAAGGTTGTTAGAATCTACTAAAGACTAATATAAAGACCCTATTCTACATAACCTAACATGCAAGTTAGTAACGGGAAAAAAAAAAAAAAGTCTTTGTCCCCATAACTGTATATATAAAAGCAGCTGTGGTTGTCGTATGTTACTCACGACGTGTTTGCCTCGGGGGTGAGAAGAATGAATACGTCTGAACTGGTAATATTCGGGAAATCACAGCTATTGTCCTCGGCGTGACACAGGAAATAGGGTCTGACCTCAGAACCAGTTGTGAGAGAAAAAGACCAAAAAAAATCTGCGAAGCTACTATGTGGCCTAGAATACAGGTTCACGTTTGTATATTGAGAGATTTTACGCCAATTAAGATTATGGAGCCGACACTAGGATCACATTTCCTTTAGGGTTTATATATTTATTAATTTATTTATTTTTGTATTTATTTTATTTATTTATTTATAGTTTGTTAACTTGCGTTTAAGCGGTAAGCCATGTGTATAAGGCTCCTGCGCCAATTTTTTCAACACTTTCAAATGTGTCGGGAATGGTTGATGGGTTTTTA
>NC_079198.1:117236096-117253596 GCF_029499605.1 Hyla sarda | reverse complement strand
CTTCTATTAAAAAAAATCTTAATCCTTCCAGTACTTATTAGCTGCTGAATACTACAGAGAAAATTATTTTCTTTTTGGAACACACAGCTCTCTGCTGACATCATGGGCACAGTGCTCTCTGCTGACATCTCTGTCCATTTAAGCAACTGTCCAGAACAGCATATGTTTGCTATGGGGATTTTTCTCCTACTCTGGACAGTTCTTAAAATGGACAGAGATGTCAGCAGAGAGAGCACTGTGGTCATGATGTCAGCAGAGAGCTCTGTGTTCCAAAAAGAAAAGAATTTCGTCTGTAGTATTCAGCAGCTAATGAGTACTGGAAGGATTAAAGATTTTTTTTAATAGAAGTAATTTACAAATCTGTTTAACTTTCTGGCACCAGTTGATTTAAAAAAAAAAAAAAAAGTTTTCCACCGGAGTAACCCTTTAATGTTAGTCTATTAAAGGGGTATTTTTGTAGTTTTTTTGTTGCAGTATTTAGAATATTATCTGTGCCTCTCCACTGCAAAACTACAACCCCCGCAGTCTGTCTCAGGTCATGATGGGAATTATAATTTTGCAACAGCTGGAGATGCACAGGTTGGGGACCACTAATCTGTATTTTGCTCCAGACCTCATTGCCGCTCCTAACTCAGTTTATTGCTTGTAATGTTACAGATTCCCTTCCCCAGCCCGGTGTTGTGTCACAGGAAGACTGAGAGGTTTGTGTTGTGTTTATACAGGTAATACAGTAACCCATAACTACACATAAGGAGCCTTCCATGAGGATCTGGCTGTTACGGAGAGGTCTTGTCTGAAGGACTGCGTTCTTGGGAATTAATGGACTTCTTGTCGCAATTGTCCGTGACCATGCTTATTATTTTCTTGTTAAAATCTGATATTTTTTGTACATCTTTTTCTAATTAAAGAAGAAAACCGTTACCTGTTTTGTATTGTTTGTGTGGACCTGGTCAACTTCCAGCCATAATATGAAAACCACCTGCCAAAATAATGCATAGTGCCATTGTCTTCATCAGTGTTTCTCAACCAGGGTGCCTCCAGCTGTTGTAAAACTACAACTCCCAGCATACCCGGACAGCCAAAGGCTGTCCGGGCATGCTGGGAGTTGTAGTTTTGCAACAGCTGGAGGCACCCTGGTTGGGAAAACACTGGTCTACATAACCCTGATGTCATTAAAGGGCTACTCCACCCTTAGACATCCTATCCCCTATACGAAGGATAGGGATAAGATGTTAGATCGTGGGGGTCCTGCCGCTGGGAACCCCCGTGATCTCTCCTGCAGCACGGATGCCTGATGACTGGCAATGCAGGGGACGACCCCGCCCCCTTGTGATGTCACGCCCTCCCCCTCAATACAAGACTATGGGCGGGGGCATGACGGCCGCCACGCCCCCTCCCATAGACATGCATTGAGGGGGCGGGGCCGTGAAGTCACAATCCTCCGTCCCCTGCACCGCCAGTCATCAGGCATGGAGCGAAGCTCGCTCCGTGCACCAGAAGACAGGGGGTGCTGCAGGAGAGATTACAGGGGGGTTCCCAGTGACGGGACCCCCACGATCAGGCATCTTATCCCCTATCCTTTATATAGGGGATAGGATGTCTAGGGGCAGAGTACCCCTTTAAAAAAATTTAACCCATCGAGGCCTGGACTATATAAGATCTGTGATGTGTCCTGCACCAACATGTCAGCAGCAGGCCCTTTAATTCCTAAAAGTTGTGAGCTGCGGCCTTTATGGATCAGACTTGTTTCTCCAGCGCATCCTACAGATGATCGATTGGATTGAGATAAGGAAATCGGGAAGCCAAGTCACCAGCTTGATCTTTGTCTCCTCCCTCATACTGAAACAACAATGTTTTTGCGGACGCCGTAATCAGAAAATTGTGCCGTGTGCACAGTGCAGCAGAGTCCCATTGAAATCTATAGCACTCTGCTGCTGCAGAATTTTCTGTGAATCGAACGTGTCGAATTCCGCAAGTAAATTCTGTCGTGTGAACGTGGCCTGAGTCGTCTAGTTGCAGCTTGGCCTTTGTCAAAGTTGCTCGGTTTCTTACACTTGCCATGGACCTGGGTGTAATATGAGACACAAATCTACACACTGAAGCTGCTGAGGAAAGTTGTCTATGTCCCGCATCAATATAGACCAAACTACAGAGGGTTAGTTGGTCTATTGTGCGCCTAATTTATCAAAAATCGCACGGCGCTTGATAAATTCTGTGCACGGACTTCGGGATCTATGCTTTAGTCTATATTTAAACCTGCTCCAACATGGTCTGACATTTCGGCGTACTTTCAGCCGATGCAACTTGTCGCTGAAAAGTCGCTTTTGATAAATTCGGCACCAATGCATTTTCCAATGCATTTCCGTCTAAAATAGACTAGAATGCAACATGTTCTAAAAATCCTCTAGAGCAAAAGTCGCAGAAAAGTCGCACATATTTAGACTGCGATTTTCTGTGCGACAAATTTAGACAGGAAAAAAACAGTGTAAATCCTTTGATAAATCTCCCCTTTTATGTCCAACAGAGGTCCTTTCGGAGATATCTTTGTCTTCTATGCTGGTAGAAGGTACTGGTTGCCCATCACTTATGGAAACTATTGCAGTGCCAGGAGTCCCTGTCCTTGAATAACATGGGTAGGGGTTCTTCTCCTAGACCAGTGGTCTCCAACCTGCGGACCTCCAGATGTTGCAAAACTACAACCCCCAGCATGCCCGGACAGCCAACGGCTGTCCGGGCATGCTGGGAGTTGTAGTTTTGCAACATCTGGAGGTCTGCAGGTTGGAGACCACTGTCCTAGACTGTCTTGTACTATGTTGTGACAACCTGGACACTCCTGACAATTGAGCCCTTGCAAAGTTACAGAGACAAAGGGGGAGATTTATGAATCTTTTTGTTTAGATTTTTAGCAAATTTTATATTTTTATTTTATTTACAATGTAAGTGATTTCTGAAGACTTTTCTATATAGGCCACTTAAAAATGCAGTGGTCAATTTATTGTTTGCGATTTTTAAATAAAATACACAAAACACGTTGGGGGGGGGGGGGGGGGGAAACATGCAGACATTGACCGCCTTCATTACTGCTCTAGAAACCTGCTTTTTACAAAGTCAGAAATGGTGTTGGGAAGTCATTTTGTTAGCTTTGATGGGCTTGCGCATTATTTATCACACACATGATAAATTATGCACGTGTCCGCCAAAAAACTCGCAAGAAAGGTGACTTTAAAAAATGACATGCAAAACAACTCTGCGATAAATCTTCCCCAAAGACTGTTAAAGGGGTATTCCAGGCAAAACCTTTTATATATATATATATATATATATATATATATATATATATATATATATATATATATGTAAATAAACTGGCTCCGGAAAGTTAAACAGATTTGTAAATTACTTCTATTAAAAAATCTTAATCCTTCCAATAGTTATTAGCTTCTGAAGTTGAGTTGTTGTTTTCTGTCTAACTGCTCTCTGATGACTCGCGTCCCAGGAGCTGTGCATGATGGGAGAATATCCCCATAGGAACTGCACAGCTCCCAGGACGTGAGTCTCATCAGAGAGCAGTTAGACAGAAAACAACAACTCAACTTCAGAAGCTAATAACTATTGGAAGGATTAAGATTTTTTAATAGAAGTAATTTACAAATCTGTTTAACTTTCCGGAGCCAGTTGATTATATATATATATATATATATATATATATATATATATAAAGAGTTTTGGCCTGGAATACCCCTTTAATCTAAAAGAACTGCACTAAAACCGCCACCTGCACCCATTGTAACCATTGGACCCCTCTTTCAAGACCAAGGAGAATGCAGGAAGTACGCTCCCTGCGGTAGGTGCTGCTGTGTGTGCATGTCTGTATGTGCATTGCATATTGTTAAAATAATGTTATACAATGTTGTAGGCTGTATGCCGTAATCTTCCAGCACAGGACTGTGATATATTGAGACCAGGGCACTGGGACTTGATACACCCCAGTAGGGTGTTAAAGTAGTACTCCCGTGGAATTATTATTATTATTTTTTTTTTTAAATCAACTGGTGCCAGAAAGTTAAACAGATTTGGAAATTACTTCTATAAAAAAAATCTTAATCCTTCCAGTACTTATTAGCTGCTGAATACTATAGAGGAAATTATTTTCTTTTTGGAACACAGTGCTCTCTGCTGACACCTCTGTCCATTTTAAGAAGTGTTCAGAGCAGCATATGTTTGCTATGGAGATTTTCTCCTACTCTGGACAGTTCCTAAAATGGACAGAGATGTCAGCAGAGAGCACTGTGGTCATGATGTCAGCAGAGAGCTCTGT
The DNA here is from genome assembly GCF_029499605.1 of Hyla sarda. Classification (NCBI taxonomy): domain Eukaryota; kingdom Metazoa; phylum Chordata; class Amphibia; order Anura; family Hylidae; genus Hyla; species Hyla sarda. The sequence goes on along the minus strand of NC_079198.1, from coordinate 117,249,278 downwards.
GTTCCAAAAAGAAAAGAATTTCCTCTGTAATATTCAGCAGCTGAAAAGTACTGGAAGGAATACGATTTTTTAATAGAAGTCATTTACAAATCTGTTTAACTTTCTGGCACCAGTTGATTTAAGAATAAAATGTTTTCCACGGGGAGTACCCCTTTAATATTTTTCCATGCAGTTCTGTCACAAATATGCAAGCAAAAAAATGCATGGGATACATGCAGATTATTTTGCAGATTCACCTTGGATCCTAGCCCTATACACATAAAGGGATGCCCAGTCTATACGGCTGCCCTAGGCACAGGCTCTTGGGTGCCTAATGGAAAATACATCACTAACCTAGACCAGTAAAGGAGCTTTGCTTTAGCCCGTGTTTTAGCTGCTTGCAGTATAAACACTAGGGGCGTCACCGCAGTAGCCAGTTTAGAATATTTCAAGACATACTATAGTATATATTCACATATATATTACAGAAGGAGAATATTCACTTGCACTCACCGGTCCTGTGACTTGCTGTATTTCTGACAATTGTGTTGCGCTGGGTCCTCAGAGGCTGACAGCCGTTTTCGCGCACAGCCGTGCGCTTCTTCCGGCCTTGAGGCCGGAAGAAGCGCACGACTGTGCGCGACAACGGCTGTTAGCCTCTGAGCACCCTCATCCCGGCGTCTCCCAGGGCAACGGAATTGTCCGAAATACAGCAAGTCACAGGACCGGTGAGTGCAAGTGAATATTCTCCTTCTATAATATATATGTACAGTAGCACTTAACCTCACTTAGCACCCCGGCAGCGTAACGTTATTTAGCATGACACCGCAATTAACACTCCCATACCCAGGTCTGAATATACAAATAAAAAAGAGCAGTGCCCTCCAAAATTCTTTACAAATAGAATATATTCACATATGGTAGTCTTCTATGGAACCCTTTAGTGGTATGTTCCAGGACCTCTTTAAAGGGGTACTATGGCGAAAAACATCTTATCCCCTAAGATGTCTGATCGTGGGGGTCCTGCCACTGGGGACCCCCGCAATCTCCAGGCTGGCAGCGGCGTCGGCGTCCGGAACACTGAATACTAGTATGTAGTCATCATGCCTCCTCCCATAGACATGAATGGATGGATGCGGCTGTAGTCACCAGTCATCTAGCACGGATAACCGGGTTGCCAAGCTGGAGATAACGGGGGTCCTTCGAATAGGTGATGAGATGTTTTTGGCCGGAGTACCCCTTTAATATCACCATACAGGGATGGGATAACATTTGCCTGCAGCATAATAGAATCACGAGAACCCTTCCTTTACCCATGGCAAGTGCTGGAGGTCTGGAATCTTAAGATTATGCCCGTGCGGAATTCCACATAAATATTCCGCGCAGACATTCCACAGCAGCAGATTCCGATTGATTTATTGAGATTCTGCTTTGGTGTTGACACAGTAGAATCCTGATTCTGGTGTCCGCAAAAACATTGAATCTGTTCAATGTTTTTTGTGGATTCTGCTCGAAAATGCATTGCCGTCTATAAGAAAGGGCATTTCTGAGCGGTAGAACATGCCGCCGCCGCTCGGCTGTCTGTGGAATGGCCACATGGAAATTTTCCATGCGTACATTCCACCGTGTGAACGTACCCTTAGTTGCAGGATTTCATTGGCGCATTAGTTGTCCCGCCATGCCAGTTTTTACAAAGCAATGGGGGTTATTTATCAAGAGTGGTTTAGGTGAACGTCTTTTTAACCCATTAATTCATGTGGTGGAAACTGTGTTCCTGCACTAGATTTATGACGTGGTGTAGAGCAAGTGATAAATCTGGTTCTGATCACATTTCCTACTTCAGTACATCATTTTGTATCTGCGACTTTTTGGGCGATACTGTTGTATCCCGTGCAACAAAATGTGCGACTTTTTAATAATACTGTTTGCAGTCAGTTTTGTAAGCTAAGTCAGGGCTGGTGTAGATTGACGCCTAATTAAGCACATATGCGACAAAAGAAAGTCGCATATCATGAATTCCTTACCACTGAATATCAACTGAAATCATGACTTGATATGTTCTTTTAGAAAAACCTTCTTTGTCCGAGTGCTGTACTCTCGTCGTCAGACCCATAGAAATAAATGGAGCACGCGCCGCCTGCAACATGCGCTCCTTACTGAGAGCCGGGTCCCGTTCTGGAGATCGCAGGGGGCCCAGCAGTCGGACCCCTGACAATTAGATACTTATTCTGTGGATAGGGAATAAGTTAGTTTTGGCTGGAGTTCTCCTTTAGTTTTTAATTTCTCGGTCGCTCTTCATTGTGGAACACCTATACTGATGGCCATATGCTCTTGCCACTAGGAGGCGCTGACACTAGGAAAAGAATTTGGCTCCTCCCTGGCAGGATATACCCGCCCACTGGAAGTGAGGTAATCCGTTTTAGCTTAGTGTCAGTAGGAGGCAAGACACAGGTCTGGGAGAATCCCAGACCTTGTCTTTTTTATTATTTTCTAGTCAGGGATGTTTAGTTTCTCCCTTATGTTTGCCTTTTTCAGGTGGGGGTTTAGGAGCATGGCGCTACCTGTTCCCCCATATGCGACAAAGGGGCACAGACATAGAGGATGTACTTTACTTTCAACCCCTTCCCGCCAACGGCCAGCGCCTGGAGGTTATACCCTGGGTCCGGGTCCCCCTTCTCCTGCTCGCCCCACTATCTTAGCCTGGTATGATGCAGCGTGGCCATAAGCTGGTTGAAGACGCCTGGGTGAGTATGAGAAGATGGAGTCTGTTGGTGATCCTATCGTTTTAGATAGAGGCGAATGTTCCTTTAAGAAATACTTCTTGATTAAAATTAGGTGTGTACTCTACTTTAAATATCCTGGAAGTCCAGGCTCTAACACGCATGAGTAACGTCGCGTCAGACCCTGATGGCTCCCGACTAGTGTTTGTAATCTCTGCTGGGACGGTTGTATGCCGAATTTACATCTGCACGCTTCAAATATTCACAGCTCTGAATTTTTCGACGAAAATGATCGAATAAAGAAAATACTACTGCAAAGCATCTAGCAGTGAGTGTCTGAATATTTTGCATTAAGCATTAGCTGCACTGCTCATGGTACTATCTTACCTAGACTTGCACTTGGGGATTAGGTGAATACCCACACCTGAGCACAGCTTTGAAGTCTACACAGGACATTTCTTACTATTATTGCATGGATTCACCGTGTGGACATTGATAAGAAAAAAGTACAAAATGTCTTTTTCTGATCTCAGTCAATTGACTGAGAATAAAGCAGAGGTTCTTTCATTCACTGAACGGGATCGTAATAAAATTCCCCCCCCCCCCCCCCCCCCAAGCGACAAATGTGGGTCTATCATTCGCGACACTAAAAGATCAATGTAAACAAGACCATTATAAAAAAAAACTTGAACAATTGTCTAAGAAAGAGGTTGTTCTATCATTCCATGCATCCACTTTGACTGAATATTTGAAATTACAAAGAATTCCGTGGGGTCTAAGGTGTAAATTAGCACCTACACTATTACCAGATGATGCGGTATATCAACAAAAGTGGTATGCAATGAATAATAGATACTCACTGGATTTGATGCTACTAACAGTACAACATTTACAACTGGCAATAGAACCGATTAAAAAAGAAATAATGGACATTAATGAAAAATTGAAATCTACCAAAACTGAAATAGAACTGGAACAAATGCAAAGTGAATTAAATGGCGAGCTTGAAAAATAAAAAACCACAACTTTACAAAATAAATTACAAAAATTTGAACGTGATATGAGAGACTATATGCAAAATCGAGTCTACACATGGGCAGAGGAGAGGAGACAATGGAGACGTGGAAAAATTAATCAATATTCCATGTCCGATACTTCGGACACAGATAAGTCTGAACTTATATATAGAAGGAAACCAAGTTTTTTAGGAAAAACAAAAGAAAAAACAGGTCTAAGGGTGCGTTCCCACACGGCGTATTTTGCTGCGTATTTGCTGCGTATTTGGTGCTGCGTATTTTCCAACCCATTGACTTCAACAGAGAAAACAAAATACGCAGCAGCAAATACGCAGCAAATACGCCGTGTGGGAATGTACCCTAAAAGAGAAACCGGGAGAGAGCAGGAGTTCAGACACCACCGAGGGAGAAAATATATCGACAAGAAAGAAGAAAGAAAAAGAAAAAACAAAATAAAACATGTAGTAGAAGAAGATCTCACAGTAAACATCTCGGATCACATATTGACAGAAATAGAAAAGAAAGTACTAAACCAGGGTTTAGGATTTGTTCCGTTTCACGATAAGGACATGTTTGATTTTAAAGTTGACATGTTTAAATTTTGTCGGAATATAAAGATGAAAATGTATCTTCATGATAAGGAATTTCCTTCTCAAGGTGCCGATATGCCGTTGATTACGGTTCCCGACGCACTGAGAAAGAAATCCACTTTTGTACCTGAAATACCATGTAATAGTGTTGAAATTTTTTCCCAATCTGTAATTTCTGAAGTATGTGAAAAGTGGGACAAAGTTCGAAAAAAGTACCCTAATATGACAAAAGATGAATGGAATGCTTTAAAAAATCTGCAGGATGACCCCTCCTTGGTCATTAAAAGGGCCGACAAAGGCGGGGCCATCGTACTGATGCGTAAAAATGATTATATACTAGAAGCAAAAAAACAGTTAAATGATGATAAAGTATATACATTGTTAAAGGAAGATCCTACATCTAGATTAAAACTAGATATTGATAATTTTGTGAAACAGGCAGCCGATGATGGTATTATTTCAAAAAGAATGTGTACTAGTCTGAATGTAGAATTCCCCCGTGTTCCTATTTTATACCTCCTTCCCAAAATCCACAAGGCTCCCTGTTGGATAGCTTGTGGATAGCTTCCTCCAACCAGAAGTAAAAAATCTTAAAAGACACTACCCATTTTCTGCAATCGTTAAGTAAAATAGATGCCACTAATGTAAAATTTCTCTGTACGCTAGATGTTCAAAGCTTATACACAAATATTCCCCAGCTGGAAGGAGAAAAATGCATTTATGAAGTTTTGTGTAAAAATGTGAAATTGAGCAATCAGATGATTAGCTTCATTATGGGGCTGTTGGATTTCGTGTTACATAAAAACTATTTTCGCTTTGACACACAGTTTTTCCTTCAAATAGGCGGAACTTCGACGGGGTCCCCCGTCGCCCCTAGTTTGGCAAATATTTTTATGCACGATTTCGAGGAGAGACATATCTTTTCCCCCAGTAGCATGGAGACCCCACTGACGTGGTTACGTTATGTGGATGACGTCTTCATGCTCTGGGAGGGAACGGAGCCTCTATTTCTTGCAGAGATTAAACGTGGCTCATCCCACTATCAAATTTACTCTTACTTACGATGTCCAGAAAATACAATTTCTCGACGTCGAGGTAACAAAAAATTAGAACAACTTTGACACCACATTATTTTTTTTAAAAACTGATAAAAATTATATGCTACATAAAGATAGTTTTCATAATCCTAATATCTTTAAGGGATTGCCGAAGAGTCAATATATCAGAGCTAAACGCATTATCAATAAGGAAGAAAATATTATTACAGAAAAATTTATAAACAGAGGATATTCACAAACAGAATTAAAAAGAATAGAACATGAGGTAGCCCAAATAGACAGATCAGAATTACTAAAGAAAAAAGAAACTAAAAAGAAAAAGATTGATAGAGTAATGTACATTAGTACTTATGATAGACACACTAATTTAATTAAAAAAAACTGTGAATAAATACTGGACTTTAGTTCAGACCCTAAATATGGTAAACTTTTCAAAGAACCCCCTATGTTTGCATATCACCGAGGGAAAACCATAGCAAATATATTGATAAAAGGAGACATCAGAAAAAAGAAAAAAAGTCATCAAACATTCATAGGAACTAGGAAAAAAGGTACAAACCCATGATTATCCCGTCCACATTGTAATAATATAATAAAAGGCGAAAACATCCATCACCCAAAAAGTGGTAAGAAAATTCAAAGCAAAGGCTTTTTCACATGCAATTCTGATAATGTTATTTATATGTTAAAATGCCCTTGTGGCATATGTTATGTGGGACAAACCAGTAGAAAAATAAAAGTTAGAATCATGGAACATAAAAATAACATTAGAAAAGCCATGTTCTAGAGAAACAACATAACGTTAATGAATTAAGATGGCAAATCTTGGAACAAATTCACATTGAAGCGAATGATAATATTAACCGCATGCGTCTCTTGCAAAGATAAGCATATTGGATAACTTACTTGGAAACGATTTCCCCATCAGGCTTGAATGAAGTCTGTAGTTTGAAAGCTTATCTTTGAATAATTTTGTAATCCATGATGTATAGTTCAGTGCACACCGCACATCATTTAAAATAATATCCTATCGTTTTAGATAGAGGCGAATGTTCCTTTAAGAAATACTTCTTGATTAAAATTAGATGTTTACTCTACTTTAAATATCCTGGAAGTCCAGGCTTTAACACGCATGAGTAAGGGGGCGTTCCCCCCGAAACGTCGCGTCAGACCCTGATGGCTCCGGACTAGTGTTTGTAATCTCTGCTGGGACGGTTGTATGCCGAATTTACATCTGCAAGCTTCAAATATTCACAGCTCTGAATTTTTCTACGAAAATGATTGAATAAAGAAAATACTACTGCAAAGCATCTAATAGTGAGTGTCTGAATATTTTACATTAAGCATTAGCTGCACTGCTTATGGTACTATCTTACATAGACTGTTGGTGAGTATGTCTAACATCCTCCTCCCCCTCCCCTTCTGTACTCCGCTAGGGTTTCTCCATTTTGAGGTCCCTTCTCCCCAGCGCCGACTCCTCAGCCGCCATTACATAAGGCTTTGCTGGGCTAACCTTGTGGCCTCCTCTCCTCAGCAGCCATTACATAAGGCTTTGCTGGGCTAACCTTGTGGCCTCCTGGTCACGCTATTCGCAGCCCAGTCTGCAGCATTCCTCCCTGTTTTATCACCTGAAGAGGCAAAGGTCTCCGCCAGCTCAGGGATATTGTGAGTGGCATTTCTGCCATGACATATCTGCCTGCCCACAGCCGCATTCCAATCCCTTCCCCAGGGCGAGACACCGGTGGGATGCCCCTGCAGATGCATCCACATCCTTGACCTTAGCTGAGGGCCTTTCCCAGGTGTTTCGTTCTCTTGTGTCTTTAGACATCGTGTCCGCTTTGTGGTCTTTATTCCCAGGAGGGTGCTGGGAAATCGCAGTAGTATCAATTTTCTCCCACAGGTCCTTATAGGTCTTTGGAATCTGTGGCTAGTGTGCTGGACCGCCCACTTCTAGTGCAAGGTTTTCAAGCACATGTTCCTGGACATGGGCTGGACCCAATACCACAGACAATGGTCTGCGTGGTTTCCTCTGCCACCAGTCACTCATCACATGGCTGCCGCATCCACGGCTGGAGTTACGGCTCCCCACTGCTAACAAGTGGTGTCCGAAGGAGTGACCCGATGTTTACAATGGATTTTGTGCAGGGCGACGGGGATACAATCCAAGGCTCCTTAGCCTCCCTTGATCTCCCAGGATGGCGGGGATACTATCCATGGCCTAAGGCCTCCCCGCCCCTCCATATGCGACAATAGGGCACCAGCTCCTGGGGGTGTTCTCTGTTGATAAGCCAGACTGTTGTCTGCTCGGTTTCTGCCGCCACCGGTCTCCCATAATGGGGCTGCCGCGTGCTTGGCTGGAGTTCCTGTACCCCTCTTCTAATGTGAGGAGTCCAGAAGGGTGTCCTTATAGGTACAAGGGGACCCTGTGCCAGTAAGCTGGACAGTGGTCTTCATGGTCTCCTACACCTCTAGGTCACCTTTCAGGAGTTACGGTAACACTGCTATGGCGCGGTGATCAAAGAAGTGACCCTACGTGTCGTATCGACCCTTTTCAGGGCGACAGGGATGCAATCCAGGGCTCCTCAATCCCCTCTTCCAGGGTAACGGGGATTCTATCCACCTGGCTGCCACGTTCTTGGCAGTGTTTTCTCATACCTTTATGGATGGGAGGACTCTGGACAAAGGTTGCTGCAAGTGCCCAGGGATGATGCCAGTCAGCCAGACTTTGTCTGCATGGTCTCTGGCACCATCAGGTTGCCCATCAGATCGGCCGCACTCCCACCCCACTTTCTGTGGGAGGGTTCGAAGGAGTGATCCTGTGCGTTCAGGAATCTGGTCAGCCATGATTTACTGCTACGTCGGGTCACCTACCATACACTTCCCACTCCGCGTGGACGGAAGTTCAGGTATCCCACTGCCGAGGTGTAGTTCTGAGTGAGTCAACCCATGTTTCTCCATGTGCCCTATGCAATGCACCACATACTGGTTCGCAGGGTTCCCTGCTTTATCAGGTCCCTCTCTGCATGTCTGCCGTTCTAACAGCTAAAGGCTGGAACCCACTTTCAATGTTTGGTTCTGACTGCGGGACCAGGTGTGGCCATTGTCCCTATGCCATATAGCCAAACTGTGTCTGCAGGGTCTCTAATCCATCAGGTCACCTCCCCCTTTCCTGCTGCTCCCGTCACTGCATCCCGGTGACTCACTTTCAGTGTGAAGTTCCACGAATTGTGTCTCTGTGCTCTGTGGGTTCATTGAACCTGTTATACCATTCAGACTTTCTCTGCATGTTTCCTGCCCCACATATCTCCTTCATTTCTTGCATCTGCGACAGCAGTCCTGGTGTGGGGCACCATTAGGAAATGGGGTGTGGGCGTTTCCTACAGGTTCCATGGCTTTTCACGGCAACTGCAGCACTCTGTTCCCCTTTCTAAAAGTGCCATGTTGGTCTGCTAGGGGCATTGTTGTGACACACCATTGGGTGCTGAGCCTGTCTTTCATACTGCGGACTTGGATGTCTGAGATTCTTTTCGTGTCTGCAATCTTGGTTCCTCATTACTATCGAGAGGTATCCATGTCTGTGTCCCTATGTATGTTAGGTACCTCGGCACATGTAGAGCCCATCTTGCCTTCTGTTGGTGGGGTATGCTTCGGACCTTCCTGTAATCTTGGCACAAGGGGATCAGAGGGAGGGGGGAATTATGGCACAAGGGGATAAAGATGGAGGGAGGGAGGGATAATGACAAAAGGGGATCAGAGGGAGGGGGAATAATAGCACAAGGGGATAAAGATGGAGGGGGGATAATCATTACCTCTCTCTCCCCCTCCATCTTAATGCCCTTGTGCCATTATTTCTCTCGCCCCTCTGATCTCCCTGGGCTAATATATATATATATATATATATATATATATATATATATAACGTCCCTCCCATACACTAAGTTTGTCCTTTTTTTATTTTTTTTATTACATTATCTGGCTTGTTTGGGTACCACTCACGGAGTCCAATTCCTGGAGTCCCGTTCGGCTCCACACAGAATAGTGAAGTCCTCCTGCGCTGTGTGGCACCTCCGCGCAACGTAAGGGGACCCAGCAACCACGCAGCTCTACTGTACTGAGAACTGCCGCAGCCATTCCCTGCAATGCGCTGACAAATACTGGCCAATGCATGGCCTATATTTGTCAGTTTATTGTGTACCCCCGCCCAACCGGTGGCGTAGCCCAAGGGGTACGCGTACCACCGGGTTGAGAACCCCCTGTTCTACAGGTTCCTTTCTGTGCCCAGAGCCTGAGAGTCCCAGCCAGGTTCCCTTTTGTTCCCCCCTCCGTTCCCTTCCTGACGGGTTGTTGCTTCGGAGTGCTCTGGTCAGCTCGGACCCAGGACAGGTTGGTCTCCTTGTCTTGGCCACTATCCTGGGACGCTGTGGCGTGCCTTCTTCTCTAGGTCGGCCCTCCTGGTTCTTTGGGCCTGAGTGATGGTTGAGGTCTCGTGCATGTGTAGCGGTCCTGCCCAGATTTCTCTGCAATCTCATTTATGGGGCGGTCTTTCTGTACCGGACGTCTTCTGTCTTGGCACGGATCTTTGTCACCTGGAGCGTTTCGTGGACGTTGGGTTTCCGTATCCTTCGGGTATAAGTCTTCCGGGAGACTCAGGAACCTCCAATTCCCATATTGGCTGCTCCGGTGTTCCGGATACTCCTTTTCAGCGTATTCCGCTCCTTTCTTGGCCATTTATTCTTCCTTATCCATCTTTCCGGTGAATCAGGAACCTCCATTTCCCATGTCTGTCGCTCTGGTGTTTCGGGATTACCCTTTTGTGGACATTCTGCTTCTTCTTGGCCATTATCCCCTTCCATCTTCTCCTTCGGGGTCCATGTTCTCTAGAAATGGAGGGCGTTCCAGTGGTCCGGATTACACCAGTTGAGCTATGTCACCTCCCAGGTGCTTGCGGCAGGCTCCTGGATAGGGGTTTTGGGTCTGCAGATGTTCAAACCTCCGATCTTATGCACCAGGCCTCTCTAGAGACGGTTTCTGTCTCTTTTTCTTTTGATGTGCCATTTTTCATTTTTGTTTCCCAGCTGGGCTAGCCCTTTGTCTGGTTCTGTGTTCCTTTAGAGTTGATTTTCTACCTCCTTCCGGGATGGTTCCAGCCCCTCTGGCTTCCTAGTCGACTTTTTCTGGTCTCTCTTTGAGGACCGTAGGTTTAGAGTCCCTGCGAAGGACAGTCCGTTCCTTTGGTGGCCTAGTCCATCTCCATGGCTGGGGGATCTTCCGGGAGCCCTGTTTCTAGACCTTGGTTTTCTCTGGCCTGGGGTCTCATCCGCAGGCCATACGGCAAGTGGGTTCGGTCTCAGGACTGATTTCCTTTTCGTTAGTGTTTGTTATTCCCACCCTAGGGGTGTACTTTGGTACGTCCCATCAGTATAGGTGTCCCCCAATGAAGAGCAAGCGAGAAAAGGAGATTTTTTTTGTACTCACAATTTCTTTCACGTAGCCTTCATTGGGGGACGCCACACCCACCCATTTCTTCATTTTTTGTCCGGATATTCTTTTTCCGGTTATTGTTTTTTTTTTATCCGGGATTCTTTTTTAGTGTCCTTCGGACATATTTCTTTGTTGGCTTCCAGTGGGCAGGTATAACCTGCCAGGGAGGAGCCGACTTATTTTCCTAGTGTCAGCACCTCCTAGTGGCAAGAGCATATACCCATCAGTATAGGTGTTACGAGAAAGAGATTTTACAGTGAGTACAAAAAATCTCCTTATTTTGATCAATGAATTTTGTGAATTCCTACCAGACCTAAAGGGTTTGCTCTATCATGTTAGTGAAGGATTCCATTGGACACCTTCTGAGGTCCATGTGGTCAGAGATGGGTTTTCCATTGCAAAGTCCGACCTACACAACAATACACAGGTGGTTTTAATGTTCTGGCGGATCTGTATATATCGTAGTAAAAGAAATGAGCAACATAAAAAAAAACTAACAACTCATGCACAATACCAAGTGCCATTACTATACTTGAGGGAAAATACCAGTTTGTCAACTTCTCATAGAGACATGGGGTAAGTGGAGACTGGGTGCTGCCTTTGCATGTAAGAGGCGGAGTGATGATTCATATGTTCCATGGTAAATGCCCATCCTTATCGGTGCAGCTCTGTCACTACAGCCCCGATCATGCCTGAACAACATAGAAATAATATTTTCAACAATTTTTGTTTGGTGGCCCATCCAGCACTGCGTTGGATGACATAATATACGTTAAGGGTAGGGTTGTCACCTGACCGGTATTTTACCGACACAGCCGGTATTTTTGCCACCCAATATAAAAATACCGGCAATGCATTGGCCGGTATTTATCCATCCAATCCTCCAACTCCCGGAATGTTGCACCATATACTATACCAGTGTTTCCCAATCAGAGAGCCTCCAGCTGTTGCAAAACTACAACTCTCAGCATGCCCGGACAGCCGTTGGCTGTCCGGGCATGCTGGGAGTTGTAGTTCTGCAAGAGCTGGTGGCACCGCTGGTTGGGAAACACTGACCTTTACTATATACTACTATATAGTCCAACATGCTGGGAGTTGTAGTTTTCGTTTGGGACAGCTGCTGAGCCACAGGCTGTATCAGGGCATTCTGGGAGTTGTAGTTAGTAACTAACTGCAACTCCCGAATTTAATAAAAAAAAAAAAAAGTGATCAAAAAGTCACATCACAACAAAAAAACTACAGATTGGAGTGCAAAAAAATGAGCCCTCATACAGGCCCATATAAGGAGAAATAATAAAGTTATAATGGGGGAGATTTATCAAAACCTGTGCAGAGGAAAAGTTGCTGAGTTGCCCATAGCAACCAATCAGATCGCTTCTTTCATTTTGCAGAGGCCTTTTCAAAAATGAAAGAAGAAATGTGATTGGTTGCTATGGGCAACTGGTCAGCTTTTTCTCTGCACGGGTTTTGATAAATCTCCCCCATAGTGGTCAGTATAGGACAAAATTTCCCGGGTGCACAAAATGTCGCATGTGCGTACGTGGAAACTACCAAACAGCCTTGCCTAAGCGACTTTCAGTTTTCGCTTTGCTGTGGTCACAGATTTATAAAGTGCGAGTGTCGCACATAGGCAAAAAAAATAAAAATAGCCGCAAACCTAAACGTGGCTTACAAAACTGCCTTTGGAGGGCACTTTTAAAAAGTTGCACAAAAAGTCCAACTACGATTTTTTTGTGCAGAAAAATCACAGAGGGGGAGATTTATCAAAACCTGTGCAGAGAAAAAGCTGACCAGTTGCCCATAGCAACCAATCACATTTCTTCTTTCATTTTTAACAAGGACTCTGCAAAATGAAAGAAGCGATCTGATTGGTTGCTATGGGCAACTCAGCCACTTTTCCTCTGCACAGGTTTTGATAAATCTCCCCCAGAGTGTTCTCAAGTGCTTTGTTTTGTACTTATGGAAACATAGAAGTCTATGGGCTTTAATTTGAGGCAGAATTCCACAAGCGGAAATTCGGCCATGTGATTAGACCCTAACTCTTTACTAATAGGTCTTCCCTTCTCTAAACTTTCCCCTCTCCATCCTAAATGCCGCAGCCAGACTCATCTTCCTCTCCAGCCGTTACACCGATGCCTCCCCCTATGTCAGTCCCTACACTGGTTATCTATTCAGTCCCAAAGACAACCGTACAGTGGTCCCTCAACATACGATAGTAATTTGTTCCAAATGAACCATCGTTACTTGAATCCATTGTATGTTGAGGGATCCGCGCAATAGTAATATAGAAAGTTATACACACCTGTCCCCGCCGCTCCGGACCGTCACCGCTGCCCTG